>NC_048582.1:22034447-22236947 GCF_013265735.2 Oncorhynchus mykiss
ATACATACACTACCGGTCAAACGTTTTAGAACACCTAGTCATTCAAGGGTTTTTCTTTATTTTAACTTTTTTCTACATCGTAGAATAATAGTAAAGACATCAAAACTATGAAATAACACATATGGAATCATGTAGTAACCAAAAAAGTGTTAAACAAATCAAAATATATTTAATATTTTAGATTATTCAAAGTAGCCACCCTTTTGTCTTGATGACAGATTTGCACACTCTTAGCCGTTTCAACCAGCTTCACCTGGAATGCTTTTCCAAAAGTCTTGAAGGAGTTCCCACATATGCTGAGCACTTGTTGGCTGCTTTTCTTTCACTCTGCGGTCTGACTCATCCCAAAACATCTCAATTTGGTTGAGGTGGAGGCAAGGTCATCTGATGCAGCAACTCCATAACTCTCCTTCTTGGTAAAACAGCCCTTACACAGCCTGGAGGTGTGTTGGGTCATTGTCCTGTTGAAAAACAAATGATAGTCCCACTAAGCCCAAACCAGATGGTATGGTGTATTCCTGCACAATGTTGTGGTAGCCATGCTGGTTAAGTGTGACTTGAATTCCAGAAAAGCATCCCCACACCATAACACCTCCTCCTCCATGCTTTGACATGGCGGTTGTCAGATGATCAAAGACACTGCGATTGGAACCAAAAATCTCCACTTGGACTCCAGACCAAAGGACACATTTCCACTGGTCTAATGTCCATTGATTGCGTTTCTTACCCCAAACAGGACCAAACAGGTCTCTTCTTATTATTGGTGTCCTTGAGTATTGGTTTCCTTGTAGCAATTCGACCATGAAGGCCTGATACACACAGTCTCCTCTGAACAGTTGATGTTGAGATGTGTCTGTTACTTGAACTCTGTGAAGCATTTATTTGGGCTGCAATTTCTGAGGCTGGTAACTCTAATGATCTTATCCTCTGCAGCGGAGGTAACTCTAGGTCATCCATTCCGGTGGCGGTCCTCATGAGAGCCAGTTATCACAGCGCTTGATGGTTTTTGCGACTGCACTTGAAGAAACTTTCAAAGATCTTGACATTTTTCGTATCGACTGACCTTCATGTTTTAAAGTAATGATGGACTGTCATTTCTCTTTTCTTATTTGAGTTGTTCTTGCCATAATATGGACTTGGTCTTTTACCAAATAGGGATATCTTCTGTATGCCCCCTTACTTTGTCACAACACAACAGATTGGTTCAAATGCATTAAGAAGGTAAGAAATTCCACAAATTAACTTTTAACAAGGCACACCCGTTAAATTGAAATGCATTCCGGGTGACTACCTAATGAAGCTGGTTGAGAGAATGCCAAGAGTGTGCAAGGCTGTCATCAAGGCAAAGGGTGGTTTTTCAAAGAATCTCAAATATAAAATATGTTTTGATTTGTTTAACACTATTTTGGTTTCTACATGATTCCATATGTGATATTTCATAGTTTTGAAGTCATCACTATTATTCCACAATGTATAAAATATTGAAAATAAACAAAACGCCTTGAATGTGTTGGTGTTCGAAACTTTTGACTGGTAGTGTAAATACACCCGATGAATATACAGAAGATATACTCAGAATAATATGTGTGACAACGGTGTGAGACAACAGTACAGAATGGCACTTTTTGGGGGGGAATTTCTATACATTTGTTTTAACGTTTAGAAATGACAGTACCTTATCTATCTTGTCCCCACATTTGATGGTGTCATAAGTATTTGGGCAAATTCACTCATAGTGTGTTCAATTTATTCAAACGTTTAGTATTTGGTCCCACATTCCTAGCCTGCAGTGAGAGCTATACTGAGAACTTTGCCGTTTCTAAAAGGACGAAATTTTGGGTGTTTTTTGAGGCTTTGTTAATGTTTTTCTCAGGGGCCCAATACTGCACAACATATTTTAAAAAATCAAGACTTGGTTGTAAAAAATGCTACTTCTCCCTTAAGTGGGCTGACGGCCCTCTCAAATTTCAGGGTAACTGAGGTTTCCCAAAACCCTAGAGTAGTGAGAGGACTCTCAAACTATTATATAAAGAAAGCCTTTATGGAGACACACACAGTAATGGCACAAGGTGACAATGGACCCATCTGCATAGACCTATTCACATTGATCGAAGAGTCTGTAATAACATGTTCCAAGAAAACCACCATAGTCCCTGTGCCCAAGGAAGTGAAGGTAACTTGCCTACTCACGTCGGTAGCCATGAAGTGCTTTGAAAGGCTGGTCAAGGCTCACATCAACAGCATCATCCCCGGATACCCTAAACCCACTCCAATTCGCATACTGCCCCAACAGATCCACAGATGACGCAATCTCAATCGCACTCCTCACTGCACTTTTCCACCCTGACAAAAGGAACACCTATGTGAGAATGCTGTTCATTGACTACAGCTCAGCGTTCAACAACAGCTCATCACCAAGCTAAGTGAACACAAGCTAGTGCCCACAAAGCTCATCACTAAGCTAAGGACCCTGGGACTAAACACCTCCCACTGCAACTGAATCCTAGACTTCCTGACGGGCCGCCCCCAGGTAGTAAGGTTAGGCAACAACATGTCTGCCACGCTAACCATCAACACTGGGGCCCCCAGGGGTGCGTGCTTAGTCCCCTCCTGTACTCCCTGTTCACCCATGACTGCGTAGCCAAACACAACTCCAACGCCATCATTAAGTTTACTGACGACACAACAGTGGTAGGCGTGATTACCGAAAATTGTGAGACAGCCTAGGGAGCAGGTCAGAGACCTGGTAGTGTGGTACCAGGACAACAGCCTCTCCCTCAATGTGAGCAAGACAACCTCTCCCTCACTGAGCAAGACAAAGGAGCTGATCTTGCACTACAGAAAAAGGTGGGCCGAACAGGCCCCCATTAACATTGACGGGGCTGTAGTGGAGCAGGGTCGAGACTTTCAAGTTCCTTGGTGTCCACATCACCAACAAACTATCATGGTCCAAACACACCAAGACAGTCATGAAGAGGGCACGACAATACCTTTCCCCCCTCAAAAGACAGAAAAGACTTGGCATGGGTCCCCAGATCCTCAAAAAGTTCTACAGCTACACCATCGAGAGCATCCTGACCGGTTAATCACCACCTTGTAAGGCAACTGCTCGGCATCTGACCGTAAGGAGCTACAGATGATATTTATTATCTATAATATGCATGGTCACTTTACACATACATACATGTACAAATTACCTCGACTAACCTGTACCCCCGCACATTGACTCGGTACCAGTACTCCCTGTATATAGCCTCGTTATTGTTATTTTATTGTGTTACTTTTTATTATTTTTTACTTTTGTTTATTTGGCATATATTTTCTCAACTTTCTTGATCTGCATTGTTGGTTAGAGCCTGTAAGTAAGCATTTCACGATAACGTCTACACCTGTGGTATTTGGCGCATGTGACAAATAAAGTTTGATTTGATTGGATTTCAGACAAGAGATGAACCTCAAATATGATTGAAATGGAATGGAATAAAATCATGATCAAACGTTTTGGAATTGCTGAGGTGGCAACATGCAATGTACTGGAATATTCCATACATACCAGTACCGTGAAGGGGAGGATAGTGTGTGCCAAGAGTCTGGCATCAGTGTCTATGAGAGAGAGGAAGATGCATAGTAACAGGGTACTGTTGGTGGAGATGTGACTCAGTGCTTCATCTAGTGGCCATCTTATGAAATTGGAGAAAATAGACCACACCCAAATCATTTTGACCACAGTAGATGTAACCAACTACGTATTAGTGGGTTATTCATAAAATTAAACATTTTTTCTACTGATTAGAGTCTGGATTAATTAATAGGCTACTCTAGATGTTAAC
This sequence comes from Oncorhynchus mykiss, assembly GCF_013265735.2. Classification (NCBI taxonomy): domain Eukaryota; kingdom Metazoa; phylum Chordata; class Actinopteri; order Salmoniformes; family Salmonidae; genus Oncorhynchus; species Oncorhynchus mykiss. Next base: position 22,038,278 of record NC_048582.1, read on the forward strand.
AATGCCTAGGCATTATCCTGTGTATGGAATGTACACTGAGTATACAAAATATTAAGAACACCTGCTCTTTCCATGAAATAGACTGACCAGGTGAATCCAGGTGAAAGCTATGATCCCTTATTGATGTCACTTGTTAAATCCACTTCAATCAGTGTAGATGAAAGGGAGGAGACAGGTTAAAGAAGGATTTTTAAGCCTTGAGACAATTGAGACATCGATTGTGTTTGCCATTCAAAGGGTGAATGGGAAAGACAAACAATTTAAGTGCCTTTGCATGGGGTATGGTAGTAGGTGCCAAGCACACCAGTTTGTGTCAAGAACTGCAAAGCGGCTGGGTTTTTCCACGCTCAAACAGTTTCCCTTGTATATCAAGAATGATCCACTACCTACCACCCAAAGGACATCCAGCCAACATGACACAACTGTGGGAAGCATTGGAGCCAGCATCCCTGTGGAGCGTTTTCAACGTTCTTTGTAGAGTCAATGCTCTGACATATGGAGGCTGTTCTGGGGGCAAAAGGAAGATGTTCCTAAAGTTTTGTGCACTCAGTGTAAAATGTGTTGCATTTATAAAATAACACTATATACACACACATCTATGTGTTTTGTTGAATATATTTTCTTTATAACTCGAGAATAGAGCTGCCTTGTAAAACTGAAAATAAGTCTATCACTATACAGTGTATTTGATAATGCGACCAAGCATTTCATCCCCTCATCATTGTAGGGCTATGCCTCTATTTGCACAAAGGTTTGTATGAGTTCACAAAATATACAGTGTGTTACATAAACCAGCATTTTATTTTCCCTTAAGTTTAAAGTGGTTATGAAACAAACATTTAGAGGAATCACAGCTGTCTAATCACCCTGAAGGCATTGCTCCATGAGCAACTCTTGTTCAATTAATCACATTGATTATCAGCGGCAGATCCATATAAATCATTAACACATGGGCCAATCTGTCATTAATGAAATCTAACAGTCTTTAATAGCCTTAAAAAAATGATGGAACAGATGTCCAAAGTATAACCTCATCAACATGTGTTATATAAAGTGTCTTGTGACAGGATGCCACTAGATGGCACTGTTGAATCAAGCAAACTGTTTCCTTTGTGGAGAGAGGAAGGGAGGGAGGGGGGGGACATGGCAACAGAGGGAGATGGAAGGAGAGTGAGAGGAGGACATAGGGAAACCGATTAGAGATAAAGATGTGTCTTTTTCATCAGATTTTTACAGATATTTTCTTTACGTACAGGAAAACACACTGGGATAGGATGAAAGACATGTCATAGGCCAGGGATAACATCAAACATACACATTCACGAAAACAAAACAACAATGACAGCTTAAGGACTCTTAACCCTCCCTTTTCCATGACATAACTGCACCCCCCCCCTCATATACTCAATATTACACATCCACTTAATGTCCAAGGTCTCTTTGCATTGCACATAATGTCATTGCACAACCCTATAATTTCAATATTCATGTTACATTTTGCTTATCACTTTTCCCCTACTGCCTGTCCCGAGGGAGTGAGTCCATCCCCGTGCCCATAATGCCCTACTTATTTGTTCATAAGGGTCAGTGTGTGTGGCACAAAGCAGTTCTGCCCATCGATAGAGGGGGGTAGAGAAACGTAGACGGGGGAGAGGTGAAGAAAGGGCGTCGAGAGGGAGGGAAGAGAGAGGGAGGAGAGAGCGGGAGATGGGGAGACAGAGGAGAGAGGGAGAGATGGAGAGACAGAGGAGAGAGGGGGAGATGGGGAGACAGAGGAGAGAGGGAGAGATGGGGAGACAGAGGAGAGAGGGAGAGATGGAGAGACAGAGGAGAGAGGGAGAGATGGGGAGACAGAGGAGAGAGGGAGAGATGGGGAGACAGAGGAGAGAGGGAGAGATGGGGAGACAGAGGAGAGAGGGGGAGATGGGGAGACAGAGGAGAGAGGGAGAGATGGGGAGACAGAGGAGAGATAGAGAGATGGAGATGTGAGGTCGAAGCAGCATAAACATCACAGCAGTCTCCCCGCTGTGTCAATTACTTTTCTTATTATTTTTCTGCTTTCTGGGTCAGCGATGCAATTTTGCACATTTGATGGTACAATCTTAAAGGAAATCTGGCTAAATTCCTCAGAAACTAGACAGGGAAGGCAGCCACATCGTCGCAGACAAGCAACACGCAGGACAGGGATGAAAAGCATATAGGCCTAAGCACTACTCCGCGTTTACAGGTGCTTGTGAAAAGCAATATACCGCACGGAGAAATATGTTTACCAATCAAGCCGCTCCCAAGGGACTAACAGAGCGAAAGGAGATGGAAATCTAATTTGTTTCTGCACACATAACCCCCCCCCCCCCCCCTCTCTCTCTCTCCCCCTCTCCCCTTCTCTCACTCACATGTCTCTTCAGGCAAATACTGTCAGTGTATTCTTGAAAAATGAACCACATGCATGCAGTATATAAAGGATATGAGTACACGGAGTAAAGATCATCAAAACAGATATGTGGCAAAGCAAAGCCCTACAAAGAGAAGTAAAAAAGGGCCAACCGTGTTTTTGAATAGGGGGGGGGGGGGGGGGGGGGGGTGGTGTGGTTCGTTTAGCTTGCTTGTACAGTATGCTCAGTTATGACTCGTTAGCGCTGACATTAATTAACGTGGACCGGCAGAGTCAGACTGAAGCCAAGGCGCGGTTTTTGGTTCGCTGCCTCTCTTTCGTTCCTAATCTGGCCTGTTTCATGGGGATGTGGTGCAACGATGCACACTTGTCATATGTTATGGGGTGATTCGCCATGGATCCGTCTATAGCCAGATATGATGGCGATAACATGCCAGACTCTATCAACTGCTACTGCTCTATCAACTTTATGTCTGCATCACCAATGGCACCCTATTCCCTATTTAGGACAATAATTTTTGATAAGGGCCCACTAGGATCTGTTCAAAAGTAGTGCACCATGTAGGGAATACGGTGCTATTTGGGGCACAGATCATCTGGTCCACTACATGTTGGCTGACTAGGAAATGGATGCATGCTGGACATGTCAACTCGTGTTAGCCTTACAGCACCTGGCATATATCACACACATATTTCTCCATACATCTTTTGGAGGTTCCTGCGTATTTTAGAAGCCCTAGTGGGTGTTGTGACTTAAAAGAGGCAGGCCCGGTCAGCCAGGCACTACCACTAGTACACATATGAATTTTAGATATACAAAACATGAGAAATGCCTTAAAAGCGTTCCAGCACGGCTAAGGGAATTACGTTATCCTAGTGAACCGTATTTCACACAGTGCTCAGTATTGATAAAATGTAGTCACATAGAGATTGGAGAACTCTTGAAGCATCTGGAAGACCACCTAACTGGGACATAACGGTGACAGCATTCACAAAGTGGAACAGTCTCTACTGTCTTGTATGTTCACGCAATCTGTTTTTATGTCACAATCATTGACATGACATTGTATGGTTTTGTTGTAATGGCGTGTGAGACATGTATTACACAGACAACAATAAGATGGCTTCAATGTTGTTAAATGTTGAATACTTTTCTCAAGAGAACGTTCTCGGCCAAATGTATTTTTCAGTGCTACCTCAATAAATTGGTAATAAAACAGCCATCGTTTAAATCAGTGTCAACTTTATTTTCATCCTACTATCTTAACAGTAATTATAGTTAGAAGTCGATTGCAATTAGCTTTCTTTTGAATTAATTGGGTGGAATTATTTGAACGATAAATCATACTGAACCCATTATAAATATATCTCCTATTCAGTTTTTTGTTCAGTCTTTGAACCATATTTACGTGTGCCCTCTAACACATACGCCCACACTCTGTGAAGAGAAATTTGGCTGCACATCGTGTTTCTATTGAGGCATGGCATAAAACATATCCTTTTTTTATCTCTATCATAACCATATTGCTATACCGACACATATGTTTATTATCCAATTCCTTATTCAATCGTGATTTCATTCTCAATGAAGTATGGGAAATGCCACCATAAAGACATATTACCTTCCATTTCCGGCAAATGCACTTGACAACATTACTCACACTCTCTCAAGAAATGACAGGAAATAGATCTCATTAGGGGCTTTGGATCGTGCTATTCCTCTATTATTAAATGCCAGCTTGGAGAATCAGTAACAAAAATCCAACTGTGACTCAAATACATAATTGGTTCTATTGACAGTGGGCCGGTGCGGCTTTCTAGGCAAGGCTCTCATGTGTGGTTGAAAATGTCAGCTTTTGTGCACTTTAAGGGTCACGGCCAGAGACAAACAAGTCATTGGCCTGTTTGCCCAACATGGAAGGAGACAGGTGCCAGAATGAATCAGAGACTCGGTCCACTGGCCGACCTTACTGGAGTATCAGGATGACTCAGTGTCTAGATGGGGCTAAAATGACTGCTCAACTGTGTTGGGACTGGAGACACACACACACTCACAAACATATTCTTAGACCAGTGGCCAGCAGGACCTGTACTGTTGTGTTTGAGGCCGATGATGAGTAAAATTAAACACCCTTTTCCCCTGATACCTCTACTCTGACTGTCTTTGACGATAATTGCAGCAGCAAGTAACATTAATGTCATTAGACCGAAACAGAAAGGACAATAGATTTAGGCACCAGCGTTGGGGGTTTCTTTCAAAGCTCCAGTAGGTACTGTCTGGCACCCCCCCCCACCCACCCCTCCACCACTACCACCAACCCCCTCCCGCCCTTCCACCCTCCATCTCTCTTCCTCTCCTCCTCCCCCTCCCTCCTCTCCTCTTACCCAAACCGTCAGTGACGTGTAGTGTGCTGGTGCCTCTCTGATCATGGCCACGTTAACTGGAATTGAGGGTGACTGTTGGCGGGATGAGACTTGTGTAGCGGATAAAACTCGCCGGCCCAACCGGCGTCGTTAGGTAGCCGTCCTAATGTGGGGAAATGTTTCCAGTTCGCTGGGCTGTGCTCACCTTGGGCGTCGCTGTCGGCCTTGCCTGAACAAACGCCTCCCTTCTGTCAGTGAGAGAGCGAGAGAGGGGGCCGCCTGCGGAAAATGGGCACTGGAGAATACCTTAGTTCCAGCCACACACACGCACACCCTGCAACCCATCTAAGAGACACGCACATTCCATAACGAGTGGGGGAAAATTGATTTGACGACTCTCGCTCAATTAGCTAATAAAATAAAAAAATCTCTCTCTTTTTAAGATGGCAACGCAAACAGCGCCAACCTTCAGATAACCTCCGCAGGTGGGTCTGGCTCGTGTTGTCACTGGAGAAGACAACAGCTGAAAGGGTGATGTCTATCTCTCCTCTTCTCAGAAGTGACAGGGTGTCTGAGATAGAAGAGCCTTCTCTGTTGACGCACGGTCATTGGGATAATCTCCAGTGTAAAACATGCTATATATAAAGTCAGACCATGGGGTTTTTAGTCATTTTAGGGAAAAGTTTTTTGATCCAGTCCTATTTATGAAAGGTGATTGCTTACTAAGAGTTTAGATATGGCCGTGATGAAGTCATGTGATTGCTTGCTAAGAGTTTAGATATGCCCGTGATAAAATCAGGTGATTGCTTACTAGGAGTTTAGATATACCCGTGATAAAGTCAGGTGATTGCTTACTAAGAGTTTAGATATGCCCGTAATAAAATCAGGTGATTGCTTACTAAGAGTTTAGATATGCCTGTGATAAAGTCATATTGCAAAAAAAAGAAGGGATGCTGGCATCTCCTCAAAATAAAAAATAAAGTGTTGTTGCTGTCTTTTTGGGAGATTATATTTCAGTCACTTAGCAGACACTCTAATCTAGAGGGATTTACAGGAGCAATTAGGGCTAATTACCTTGCTCAAGGGCACATCGACATATTTTTACCCAGTCGGCTCGAACAACGACCATTCCGTTACTGGCCCAACGCAATTAACCGCTAGGCCACCTGTCTCCGTTGATTCCATTGGAAGTTGATCTTTTGCTGTTCAAGTTCTGTGAACTGCTCAACCAGACAGAATTGGTACCACCGATGCTGTTGAGTAGGCTGCAGCCTCTTGTCATAACCACATCTTGATATTCCCAGAACACACACACGCTCTACGAAAGCTTTAGGAAAGTACAGTGCCACTGACACCCATTAATCAATGAAATGTCCTTATCAAGAACATTTACGCTGTTTTATGCATTGATGACATCTCACGCACCTGATATAGTAGGCCTAGATTTGTTGGTCTTTTCTCTGTCTGAACATTCAAGGCCTGTGACACTTTTTTAGATGAGTGCACTTCATCAGTCACACAGCACGCTTGACATTTCAAATAGGCATGAATGCTAGTCCACAAAAATTGTTTTATGGTGAGCGAGCGTTGTGCCTCTTCCTGTCCAATGACGTCTACACATTTCTTCTCACGTTGGTTGAGCACCTTCTACTTCTAGTCCTTCTACTTCTAAGCACATTCCTAATATTGAGTTGCACCCCATTTTGCCCTCAGAACAGCCTCAATCAATTCAGCGAATACCATTGGGTTTCAGCATAAAATATGCTTCATACATATTTCATTTATTTTACTATGTCAGTATGTATTTATTGTCAATGTTTTGTTGTCAAACTGGTGGCAGTTGTGAACACAGTCATTAGTTGGAAGAGTAACAGAGTTCATTAAAAATCATGGCATAATTGATTAGATCCTTTTTCATTAATTAGGCTATTTTCTCTTAAACCATATGGTCTAACTAGAAACTTTAACAAGAAAATAACTAGAAAACTTTAACTTGAAAATATGGACAGAGATATAATAAATTAATATTATATATGAACACATCTTTTAGAAGTAATTCAATTATATGATAGATTGCCATCGATTTTTTGTTAATTAACAAAATTACTAAAGATTCCGGAAACTTTGGTAAATTACCGGTAGCTTTTACAACCCTGTTCGGTCTTGAGAGCATGACCATTTTCTGAACCTTCAATTCAGACTTTCTTAAGTTGACAAGGACACCAAATTGTCTGCCTTGAGGAAAACACAGCTTTCTCGCCCTCCTTTAGATAAGAAGGCATCATTATTTGACTGTCAAGACACAACTCATTTGAGATAAATCCTATTGTTTGTCTACACTTTAACAGAGCCAGTCTTGTTCGCCCGGAGTGCCAGGGTGCATTCCAAATGTGTCGCTGCCGCAGACATGCTTTTTCTGAGGCTACCTCAGGTCACGACTTTGCACTCACTGCTCTGTAGTGAGACTTTAAAGAAGTGCCCTTCTTTCCAGACATCCAGGCTGCATCACAAACGGCATCATGTTCCCCTATGTAGTACACTACTTCTGACCAGGGCCCATAGAGCTCGGGTCAAACATAGTGGCACTATGTAGGGAATAGGGTGCCATTTTGGATGCACCCACCAGTCATCCAGACTAAGCCACATTGTTTGTCTGTCCATTTGATGTCATGGGGGGCCTAATTATGCAGAGGAAGGACAGGAGGTCAGGTTTGACGAAGTCTTAGGAAAGGCTCTACAACAGAACAGCATGGTGGAGTGGCCTTTGCCTTGACATCACGTGTTCTCTGTCTAGTCAAGGGAGAGCAGGTAAAGGTACAGGTACAGGAAGTAAACAGGATGACTGTCATGTCATGCAGATATCATGTGGATCTACAGTGTACCATTATAGCTTAAAGAAATTGAACACAAGAGGGCGTGTGTTTTGACTTTTTTAGCATGGCTGTGCTGCGGTCTTAGGTATGATCGTACACTCCAAGAGTGTACAATTGCTTTTCTACAATGCGTTACCATACAACATATTAAAACGATTAAAAATGTTATTTTGATACAGTTGTTCATACCATTTCATCCTTCCATGAGGATATAGTCCCGACATAAATTTAGAGTTGCTAGCTAAGCTGACTGGCATGTTCATTTGATTGGCAGGTTGCTGTGCCAAAGAGAGAGAGTTAGGCTCTTCCCCTTGCTAGCTAGCCAACTACACATATAACTCAATCACCTCAAACTGAAGCTGGAGAGACAGCAAACTAGCTGCATTTTGTGTTCGTGTTTTGTTTTACTAGTTTGTTTTGTTGACATTTCTTTGTGTATATCCTTAACAATAATGCTGATGCAATAATGCTGATGAATGTCTCAGAAAAGTTGTGTTTCTCATCCTGACATGTTCACTCTCTATAGACGTGTTGGCTGACAACATCACCAAACTGATGTGTGCAATGATGTGGCTGGAAGCACACATTGATATGACTCGGAACTGTCAGATAGCTAGCATCAATGACAACTAGCTGCATTGTGGGGAATCATAGGTGGCATGTTTCAACTCGTTGCATGTTGTTATTGATACCATTTCTTGTTTTGAGTAGATTTGACTGATTTGATGCATATGCTGACATGGCTCAAATCCGCTAGCTCGCTAACCATCAAATGTAACAATGGATTTGAAAGACAAGTGCTCATTGTGCAAATGTGTATATTTTAAACATTTGGAGACGAAATATAGTTTACTGTACATGTTGTCAATAATCTAAGCCAACCCCGTCTGTTTTGCCCCATAGTTTTTTTTGCTAAACAACCAATCCTTCCATGGATGGTGAAAATTGCATTTCATATTTTAAAAAACGTTGCAAAGATCGGAGAGGCAGACAACAACGTTTGTACAAAGCCTCCACCAGTACAAAAGGAACACCTATGTGAGAATGCTGTTCATTGACTACAGCTCAGCATTCAACATCATAGCGCCCACAAAGCTTATCACTAAGCTATGGACCCTAGGACTAATCACTTCCCTCTGCAACTGGATCCTGGACTTCCTGACGGGCCGCCCCCAGGTGGTAAGGCTAGACAACAACACGTCTGCCACGCTGATCCTCAACACTGGGGTCCCTCAGGGGTGTGTACTTAGTCCCCCCCATTTGTTTTTTACACTGCTTCTACTCACTGTTTATTATGTATGCATAGTCACTTCACCCCTACATACATGTACAAATTACCTCAACTAACCTGTACCCCCGCACACTGACTCGGTACCGGTACCCCCTGTATATAGCCTCGTTATTGTTATGTTATTGTGTTAATTTTTATTCTTTTGCATTTATTTTTTACTTTAGTTTATTTGGTTGTTCTTAACTCTTCTTGAACTGCACTGTTAGTTAAGGGTTTGTAACTAAGCATTTCTTGGTAAGGTCTACACTTTTGCATTCGGCGCATGTGACAAATCCATTTTGATTTTATTTTATTTGTTGTGGCAAACCAAATGCTTGGCTAGAACCAAGGGGAAGTAATGTAATTAGTAAAAGCCTTATTGCTTATCTCTTGTCGTTCACCGTGGTATAAAGAACAGTACAGTGATATTTAAAATGGAAGAGTAAACCATTATTTTTGCATCAAGTGCATGCTAATTGTTTTTTTTAGCACGCCTTAGAACACGTCTTAACCAATCAAAATGCATGTTTTGACCAACCCATTGTAGCAAAGTCAGTAAAGGCTTCCACCCAGAAGACAGCAAGCATCAACTGTCTAATCTTGATTTGACTGAACATTTCTTGTCATGTCATCTCAGCAATCAAAAGTTTCTGTCGAGGTTGTCAGACTTGTACACGTGCCCACTCACAAATACTGACCTACAACCACTTTGAGGTAGAATATAAAATATATCACTGGTCATTTATCAACTACTGAAATTTATGGAAAGCTTATATTTCTGTCTATCCACTAGACCTAAGATACATGATGGCATTTCAGATAGCATGGCAATCTGGATCGTTAGAAAGGAGGCGGATGGGGAAACGAGGTCTTGTAATTGACTGAGACAAGTGGAAAGTGAGGACAACCGCTGGGAGTAAACAAAGGATTAAGACCCAATTCAGTTTTGTCAAATTTGCTGAAGACGGTGAAAGTGTGGGGAATTTGAGTGGAGTGACGGGATGGAACAATTATCATTGTAACAAACTTTTTCTCAAGCATTTAGAGGATATTTAAGGCAGTGGCACTCCAGTCTCCCTTTTTTCACCTCATGTAACACCTGATTTACTTAGCAAAAGGATCATCTCAATAGGTGGTCTAGGTAAGTCATTACATAGTACAAGTTGGGGGGGCCTTACCTCTTTTGTTCTCTACAACATCAGCATTTTATTAATTTGTCAGACGCTCTTATCCAGAGCGACTTACAAGAGCATTTAAGCTCAAGGGAAAAACAGATATGTTTACTGGCACAAAACTCTCAACCACTAAGCTACCTGCACCCCTATTGCTGTCACGCCCTGACCTTAGATATCTCTGTTTTTCTATATATTTTGGTTAGGTCAGGGTGTGACTACTGTTTGTTGTTTTTGTTCATTCATTAAAAAGAGAATGTAGGCATACGACGCTGCGCCTTTGTCCGTTCCTTATGACGAACGTGACAATTGCTCCTCTATTGTTCCTCAAACAAGGGGGGAGGCCGATGACGTCACTGATTCCCATCAGACTAACACCTTGAATTCCCTAAGCCTTAAAGTTTGCAGTTGTGACTAAAAATCACTGCATTGTTTTCCCCTTTAGTGTGTGTACTAATGAATACTCAGGGAGAAAAAAGTGTAGATTGACACACAGAGTGCGGTAGGTGTTTATTTCGCCTTCACAGAAGGCAGGAATCTTGGTCACAGGCAGGCAATGGTAATACACAGGTAGGCAAACAGGCAGGTGAATCAAAACTAGGACTGAAGGCTATAATTGGTTCTCACAAACGAGCTAAGAAAAGGCTTAGTAGAGTCAAAACTAACGATACCTCACAAAGGCACAAATAGAATGAACTGAACTTAATAAGGAGCTGATGAGACCAGGTGAGTAACTAACACAGGTGAAATCAATGAACAAAAATTAAAGACAGGGCTACGTTCAAGAACACAACGAAACAGAACACAAGGTTGACTAAGAAAATAAACACAGAACCTTACAAAGACAGAGGCCCTTCAATGACTTGCAGTACATTCCCTATACATGTATGCGATGTTATCATTTTAAATGTATCCCTCTCCCCTCATGAAAACAGAGTCAGTTTTAAGATTGCATGACTTTCACACTGTTTTGTGCTAAAGGCACTATACTGCATTATGCTTCAACAGATGTGCTTGTCAGTAGTTTAGTATTCATTTCAGACTTGAGAATAGATGGAAAAACATCTCACAACACCACAGAGTAGAGCACATGAAATATAAAAGAAAACGGGCATCTTTGTGACTGAACGTTTCACTTACAATGTAACAAGATAGCACATGCATATTCAAGCAATTCAAAGACTGTTCGGAATTACTACCATTAAAATAATTTTAAAGGAAAGTTATTGAACCGAGTCCAAGGTTATTGAGATGGGAATAAAAAATACTTGGAAGAATGTTAGAATGATGGCATCAGGTTAGAATGGAAACTTCTCCATTAGTTTGTGTCGATTATATGGGTACTCACAATTTCAAATTCAAATCAAATTGTATTTGTCACATGTGACGAATACAACAATAGAACCTTACAGTGAAATGCTTACTTATAAGCCCAACACTGCGGTTTTAAGAAAAATACCTACAAAAATAAGAATAAAAAGTAACAAATAATTAAAGAGCAGCAGTAAAATAACAATAGCATGGCTATAACCGGTACAGAGTCAATATACAGGGGCACCGGTTACCCGAGGTAATTGAGGTAATATGTATATGTAGGTAGAATTATTAAACTGACTATGCACAGACAATAAACAGAGAGTGGCAGCAGCATAAAATAGGGAGGGGGGGGGATAATGCAAATAGTGTGGTTAGCCATTTGATTGGATGTTCAGGAGTCATATGACTTGTGGCTTGGGGGTAGACGCTGTTTAGAAGCCTCTTGGGGGTAGACTTGACCATGTTCGTTTGTTGGTGATGTGGACACCAAGGATTTTGAATCTCTCAACCTGCTCCATTACAGCCCCGTCGTTGAGAATGGGGGCGTGCTCGGTTCTCCTTCTCCTGTAGTCCACAATCATCTCCTTTGTCTTGATTACGTTGAGGGAGAGGTTGTTGTCCTGGCACCACTCGGTCAGGTCTCTGACAGTCACCGGGGCCAATCTTCCTGCCATTCAGGTCCGCTATACTAGGCGTTGTCAGAGGAAGGCCCTAAAAATCGTCAAAGACTCCAGCCACCCTAGTCATAGACTGTTCTCTCTGCTATTGCACGGCAAGCGGTACCGGAGCTCCAAGTCTAGATCCAAGAGGCTTCTAAACAGCTTCTACACCCCAGTCATAAGACTCCTGAACAGGTAATTAAATGGCTACCCAGACTATTTGCATTGCCCCCCCCCCCCCCCCCCCCCCCGTCTTCTACGCTGCTGCTACTCTCTGCTATTATCTATTCATAGTCACTTTACTAACTCTACTTCCATGTACATATTACCTCAATTACCTCAACACCTGTGCCCCCACACATTAACTCAGTACCGGTACCCCCTGTATATAGCCCTGCTATTGTTATTTACTGCTGTTATTTATTTTTTCTTAAAACTGCTTTTTTGTTTAAAGTGCTTGTAAGTAAGCATTTCACTGTAAGGTCTACACCTGTTATTTTCGGCGCATGTGACAAATAAAATGTGTCATTTAGATGGGTACTCCCAATTTAAGACATTCTAGCATTTATTTACAGTTGGCTGCATTGTTCATATATGGAATTATAACCTTAGAATTCCTACACATATTCACTCGATAGAATATGCATACTAACAGCAGTCAGTGTAACTGTATAAAGATAAGACTAGCCCGGGACAAACCACATTTTAGACAGAGTGGTATGGGAACCTAGGTTAGAGCAACCCTGTTGACTGGGAGTTGGAGCGGTGCAAGAGGATAAACAGGCAATGATTTGATATTTATAGCAGGTTCTGGTCCCACGTCAGAGGCATCCGCTTTTATGCACAGAGGCACCTGGCTGTACAGTACAGTAACAACCATCCAAACGCTTAGCTTAGCTGGCAGAGCACAAGGCCCTGGGGTTTTAGGGAGAAAGGTGAGCAACTGCGCTCCCGCTGCAAACCAATTAGAAAATGACTCCCTGCTCTTGGAAACAGAACAGGAAAGAATTCTGGGAAATGAGAACCGGTAACAGCTCTTTGTGTGTGTGTTTGTGTGCGTGCGCGTGTGTGCGTGTGTGAGAGAGAGCTGATGTGTGTTGTGTGTCGGGGATTGTTTTTGAAAGGGAAAGTGTGCGTGTGTGTGTGTTCATGCGTGTCCAGAAAGCTGTGTAAGCAAAAGACAACATGCTTCTGGCCGAGGATCAAATGCTAACAAAAAAACATCTCATAGGAATCCCTCTACTTAGTCAATGTTTTTTTTTTTGAATCCATAGATTCATGGAAATGCTCACATCAATGGCTCACTGCCATAAAGCCTGACATAGGCAGGTCTCTGCAGACAGGGGACAGGGTTCAAACATAGTCTTATAGCACATTCTTATACCTTTAAGTAATGCAGCGGAAATGGAAAAAAACACAAAAAACATGATACTAACCTGTGAAAAGGTCATCTTGGAGGACAAGTGTCAAACGAGCAAAAGCTATGTGCAGCCAACCTTGACTTGTGCGCCACTGCCTCTGAGAGTTGATGCCAGTCTATCAGCAGGCAGCCTGCACTGCAGGAGTGGTAGAATACATACTGAACTAGCGTTCTCTGAATAGCATCTACTTACCGTATGAACCTGCATCTGTAGATGGCCTGTTTGACAGTTCACACACAAGAAAGTAGGCATTGCAGTTGTGTGTGTGTGTCCGTGCGTGTGTGTGTTGCATTTGCCGAAGCATTCATTCCATTCCAGAACATCCTACACATTAACATACATCAATCAAACATCACCAATGGTATTGACTATATGTCATCTTATTAAAGTTATTTGAATCCTAAAACTCATGGGGTGAAGGTAACCTACATGACCAAAAGTATGTGGCCACCTGCTCGACGAACATTTCATTCCAAAGTCATGGGCAGTAGTATGGAGTTGGTCCACCCTTTGCTGCTACAACAGCCTCCACTCTTTTGGGAAGGCTTTTCACAAGATGTTGGAACATTGCTGTGGGGACTTGCTTCCATTCAGCCACAAGAGCATTAATGAGGTCGGGCACTGAAGTTGGATTAGGGCTGGCTCGCAGTCGGCGTTCCAATTCAACCCAAAGTTGTTCTATGGGGTTGAGCTCGGGGCTCTGTGCAGGCCAGTAAACTTCTTCCACACTGGTCTCGACAAACCATTTCTGCATTGACCTCACTTTGTGCACAGGGGCATTGTCATGGAAAAAACAGGAAAGGGCCTTCCCCAAACTGTTACCACAAAGTTGGAAGCACAGAATTGTCTAGAATGCATTCTGTAGTGTTAAGATGTCCCTTCACTGGGAGCCTGAACCATGAAAAGCAGCCCCAGACCATTATTCCTCATCCACCATTATTCCTCATCCACTATGCATTCGAGCAGGTAGTGTTCTCCTTGAAGCCACCAAACCCAGGTCCATCCGTTGGACTGCCAGATGGTAAAGTGTGATTCATCACTACAGAGAATACGTTTACACTGCTCCAGGTCCAGGTCCAATGGTGGCGAGCTTTACACCATTCCATCTGCCGCTTGGTATTGTGCATGGTGATCTTAAGCTTGTGCACGGCTGCTCAGCCATGGAAACCCATTTCAAGAAGCTCTTGACGAACAGTTCTTGTGCTGACGTTGCTTCCATACGCAGTTTAGTATGAGTGTTGCAACCGAGGACAGACAATTTTTATGCGTTACCCGCTTCAGCACTCGGTTGTCCCCCTCTGTGAGCTTGTGTGGTGTACCACTTCGCTGCTGAAACGTTGTTGCTCCAAGATGTTTCCACTGCACAATAACAGCACGTACACTTGACCGGGGCAGCACTAGTAGGGCAGAAATTTGACAAGCTGACTTTTTGGAAAGGTGGCATCCTATGGCAGTGCCATGTTGAAAGTCACTGAGCTCTTCAGTAAGGCCATTCTACTGCCAATTTTTGTCTATGGAGATTGCATGGATGTGTGCTCAATTTTATACACCTGTCAGCAACAGGTGTGGCTGAAATAGCTGATTCCACTCATTTGAAGGTGTGTATATAGTGTAGGTGTCAAGAAGAAGCCCTACTGATCATTGAAAGGGACTGGTGACGTGAGCAGCAAAATAAGGAAAACAAATTTAGACAGAAAATAGGCCATCTGTTTATGTTATACCAATATAAAAAATTGATAGATGGTAGGTGGAAGAAATTAACACTCATACTTTAAATAGAAAATTAATAATTGTTTTTTTCAGGGTAGCTTATCCAGAATAAACATGTGAAAGTGGGTTAAATCTAGGAAAATGTAGTCATGCAGCATCTATATCCATTGTGCCTTTGTCTTTACAAGCACTGCCGAAATTACCATGTCACGACTCATCTTTGAAGTCTCTGGGGTCCCAGCCCACCCTGCTGCTTCTATACCAGAGACAGTGAACTATTTTCTTCCCAAGTTCTCTTTTCTCCTTAGTACCTGACTTACACAGATTATTCATATTCCATTCCACCAGTAGCTACTTGCATTGTCAACACTGAAATAAGGAGGAAGAGATGGATGAGGGGTGGGGGAGCGCAGGCTAATGCTATTTTTAGACTTGAGCTGTGTGAGTCATTCAAAGCAGTGCTTAAAATGAGACCCAACCGTGGAGTTTTGGAAACGGGAAGCAATAAAGGGATCCAGATGACAGACATTCAGCTGGATGGATCAACTCTCTAATTGACAAGTGACATTTGTTCTCTTTGTGATGTTCATCATGCAGTAATAATGGGTGATTAGACACAGTCAAATCACAAAGTCACTCATATGTTGTCAAATTTAACACTGTTTTGGGGTTTATATGGTCCCACCCCCATTTTGTGGTAAAACTACTCTGGTTAGTGTTTATATTTTTGGAGTTAAAACAACACTAAATTGAATAAATATTAAACTCAGCGAGGTTTAACTCCAATTCCCATTTTACTATTTTCAGTGTTGTTTTTAATCAACTCCCTTGCCATTTTACACTTGTGTTGTTTTGGGAAAAAAACTAAGTCGATGTGTCCCTGACAAAGGCACTTTTTATTTATTTATTTTACTAAGCAAGTCAGTTAAGAACAAATTCTTATTTTCAATGAGGGCCTAGGAGCAGTGGGTTAACTGCCTTGTTCAGGGGTAGAATGACAGATTTTTACCAAGGGATTACGATCTTGCAACCTTTCGGTTACTAGTCCAACGCTCTAACCACTAGGCTACTAATAGCTCCTGTGAGTCTGCTAAATTGCAAAAATGTAAGTTGCACTATTGGTGTGAGAAATGTCTAGGTGCTGTACATCGCATTGAATAATCAAGGTAAATAGCATGATGCATCTTTGTAGACTCACACCATGCACAAAGGTTTGTAATAGGCCATGACGTCACCATCCGGTGAAGTGACGAAAGCTGGATTAAATCACCATGTACCCCCTCATCACTTCAGGAAACTCCAATTGCCTACCTGATTACCTATCAAATCCCATTCACCTTTCTTTTTGAAAGCGGGGGAAAACTGCCAGTCGAGTCAGGCTTCAGAAAGGCTTTTACATATCTCCGCGTAATTGGCTTGCTCTTCTATTCTCGAATTAGAATGCAGCAGAAGTTTTGGTCGAATCAGAATAGGATACATGGCCTGAATGATTAAGGAGCTCCTTTGAAAGCCTCATCCATTTGAAAGCCTCATCCATTTGAACTCTTTTCCCTATCATTCTATTCTGAATCATCTTCCTGAGCACTGTAGGGACCTTATCTCGGTTCTACGATCCTTCTCTGCACTTGCATTTTTCTTTACTGCTCAGGCTGATATTTCAAGGGGGGGGGGATCAGGTAATTGTATTTCTAACCCTCTGAAGTTAAACTGAAGAGGGGGAGAACGAGCTCTTGTTTGAAAGGGATATGAATTGTGCAATTGAAAATGCTCAAGGTGCTATTGCTAAGAAAGTAGCTAGATTTTGGATTTCATTTTGAGAAGGGGTCTTTGTTTTCAATGCAGTGTTTCTTATTTTCAGCTGCACGGAAAATAAACATAAAACAGTTGTCATCTCTGCTCTATGTAAAGTCTTAACTCGTGTTATTTACCTGGTGAAATAGGCGATATTGTCAAAATCAACCAAAAAAACGGTCTTAAAAACATAGTCAGCTATATCCCTTTATTACACGCACACATCTGATTAACCCTAAAAGTATCAACAAAGGCAAAAAATATATATAATTTCAAACCCCTTTTTTTTTTATTATTCCGTATGAAATTAAAGGACTTTGTCAAGCAACTGCTGTAGGTGTCACGGCTGGCTAGATGTGTAGCGAGGAATCAGGCGCAGAGAGCAGAGAGGTCCAGAGGAAAAGTGCACTTTAATACGGCCTCCAAGTTAAATGCCCAACGCGCAGGGCGCAAACACTGACCAACCCTAACATTAAGGTTCAGAGCACTAACAACACCAACAATACAACGTGAACATCAAAATAATCCCGCACAACAAAGGGGCGGGTTCCATACGCTAAATAGGGAAGAAAATCACGCATTAGCAGTAAACTATCGGAATGTTGGTATCTTTTAGTGATTTTATGTAATCTATCACAAGATATCTAGAGGCCCTTTTGGGTACTACAGATTATCACAGGTATGTGTAATTATCTCTGGGCACATGTGTGGCCTTATTACATGAAAAATATCTGAAGTAATTAAAAATTATTTTTAAATTGAATGAGCTGTAAGAGCTGTAAAACATTATCCTAAATATAAGCTATAAACTTAGTGAATACTATTGGTGTGTCACGGCCGTCGTTCAAGGAAGACCAAGGTGCAGCGTACATTTTCTGTTATTTGTTAAAATGTCGCCAACAAAACAAGAAATAACAAAAACGACCGTGAAGCTTACAAGGGCTATAGTGCCCCTAACAAAGTCAACTTCCCACAATGACAAAGAGGAAAGGCTGCCTAAGTATGATTCCCAATCAGAGACAACGATAGACCTGATTAAGAACCATACCTGGCCAAAACATAGAAATAAAAAAACATAGAAAACAGAACATAGAATGCCCACCCAAATCACACCCTGACCAAACCAAATAGAGACATAAAAAGGCTCTCTATGGTCAGGGTGTGACAGTACCCCCCCCCCCCCCCCCCCCCCCCCCCCAAAGGTGCAGACTCCGGCCGCAAAACCTGAACCTATAGGGGAGGGTCCGGTTGCGCATCTATCCGCGGCTCTGGTGCGGGTCATGGACTGGGGACCCTCGCTGTGGGCCTCGGACTGGGGACCCTCCTTGCGGGCCCTGGACTGGGAACCCTCGCTGGGGGCTCCGGATTGAAGGCCGTCGCTGGGGGCTCCGGACTGGAGGCCGTCGTTGGAGGCCCCGGACTGGAAGCCGTCGCTGGAGGCTTTGTGCCATGGATCATCACTGGAGGCTTCTTGCCATGGATCATCACCGCAGGCTTCTTGCCATGGATCATCACTGGAGGCTTCTTGCCACGGATCATCACTGGATGCTTCGTGCCATGGATCATCACTGGAGGCTTCATGCCATGGATCATCACTGAAGGCTTCGTGCCATGGATCATCACTGGAGTGAGGAGACGTATGGGCAGCCTGGTGGGTGGAGCTGCCACAGGGCTCACCAGGCTGGGAAGACATACTGGAGGCTTGGTTCTTGGCGGAGGCACCGGATACACTGGGCCGTGGAGGCGCACTGGAGGTCTCGAGTGTAGAGCCTGCACGTCCCGTCCTGACTGGATGGTTATCTTCGCCCTGCAAATGCGGGGTGCTGGCACAGGACGTACTGGGCTGTGCAGACACACCGGAGACACAGTGCGCAGAGCCGGCGCAGCATATCCTGGGCCGAAGAGACGCACTGGAGACCAGGCGCGCTGAGCCGGCACCATCCGTCCTGGCTGGATGCTCACCCTAGCCCGGCAGATGCGGGGAGCTGGGATGTTGCGCACCGGGCTGTGAACATGCACTGGAGTCACCGTGGAGACAACGCTGGGCCCCTTTACTCGCTGCCTCCGCCTTCCTAGCTGCTTCCACCTGTTCCCATGGAAGGCGATCCCTTCCGGCCAGGATCTCCTCCCATGTCCAGGATCCTTTGCCGTCCAGGATGTCCTCCCATGTCCAGTCCTCCTGAAGACGCTGCTCCCCCTACCACGCTGCTTGGTCCGTTTGTGGTGGGAAGTTCTGTCACGGCCGTCGTTCAAGGAAGACCAAGGTGCAGCGTGATGAGCGTACATTTTATTTTATTTGTTAAAATGTCACCAACAAAACAAGATATAACAAAACCATGACGCTTACAAAGGATATTGTGCCCCCAACAAAGACAACTTCCCACAATGACAAAAGGGAAAAGGCTGCCTAAGTATGATTTCCAATCAGAGACAACGATAGACCGCTGTCCCTGATTGAGACCTGTACCCGGCCAAAACATAGAAATACAAAAACAGAAAACAGAATGCCCACACAAATCACACCCTGACCAAACCAAATAGAGATATAAAAAGGCTCTCTAGGGTCAGGGCATGACATGGTGTTTAAAATGAGGATTTTCACATGACATATCCTTTATGTCAATTTTTTATTACAAACATTTATTCATTTTACTATGTGAATTTGCATTTTTTCATAAATAAGGCTATTTTGTCTTGAACCATATGGTCTAGCTACTAGAAACTCATCAAAATATAGACACATACATAATAAATTAATATTAAATATGTAATACATTTTTTAAAGTTATTTCATTAAAGATTACCAAAGTTACAATAGATTGCCATAGATTTTCAGTTACTAACGAAGGATCGGCCACTTTTTTTTCAATTTTCGCCCAAAATGACATACCCAAGTCTTACTGCCTGTAGGTCAGGACCTGAAGAAAGGATATGCATATGCTTGATACCATTTGAAAGGAAACACTTTGAAGTTTGTGGAAATGTGAAATTAATGTAGGAAAATATAACACATTAGATCTGGTAAAATAAAAAATAAATATATATATATATTTTTGTTTCATCATCTTTGAAATGCAAGAGAAAGGCCACAGTGTAGAATTCCATCTTACACGGAACCCAAACCGGCTGTGCGCATGCACCATGGTGCGCTGTCGTGCATAAATGTATTTCTCCCCCACACACCAAACACGATCACGACACGCAGGTTAAAATATCAAAACAATCTCTCAATCAATGACATTCATTTGGGGATAGGTCGAAAAGCATTAAACCTGTATGGCAATTTAGCTAGTTAGCTTGCATTTGCTAGCTAACGTTAAATTTGTCCAATTTAGCTAGCTTGCTGTTGCTAGCTAATTTGTCCTGGGATATAAACATTGAGTTGTTATTTTACCGGAAATGCACAAGGACCTCTACTCCGACAATTAATCCACACATAAAACAGCCAACCGAATCGTTTCTAGTCATCTCTCCTTCTTCCAGGCTTTTTCATTTTTGAACTTATATGGTGATCACATCTAAACTTCCATTGTATTACCACGACAACCGGCAACAAAGTTTGTCTTTCAATCACCCACGTGGGTATAACCAATGAGGAGATGGCACGTGGGTACCTGCTTCTATAAACCAATGAGGAGATGGGAGAGGCAGGACTTTCAGCGCGATCTGCATCAGAAATAGGAATGACTTCTAATCTAGCCCTTCGCATCGCAGACGCTCGTTGGCACGCGCGAGCAGTGTGGGTGCAATAATTGAATAACAGATATCTCAATTTATTTTGCGTCGGTTGCGCACGCGACGTGTCTGGTCTGGTCAGCAAGTTAGGCACAATTTAGATTTTGGCCACTAGATGGCAGTAATGTATGTGAAAAGTTTTAGACTAATCCAATGAACCATTGCATTTTTATTGTGGAATCAAGTCTGCCCAAATGTGCCTAATTGGTTTATTAATACATTTTCAAGGTCATAACTGTTCACTCTCCTCAAACAATAGCATGGTATTATTTCACTGTAATAGCTACTGTAAATTGTACAGTGCAGTTAGATTAACACAATTTTAAGCGTTCTGCCCATGTGTCCTGGGAAATGTTCTAGTTACTTACAACCTCATGCTAATCACTTTAGCGCAAACTGAATTTGCCAGAGAAATAGATTCATGTACTCTAAAAACATGTAAATATGGAGCCACCCCAAACTTGGACCCTGGGGGAAGTGGCAGCTACTTTTTTTAAAATTTGTAAATAGATATTTAGATTCCAGTCAATATATATATACCAAGTTGGTAGTCTCATCTTAAGATGTAATTGGAACTTGGAGTGTATAGCCCATATCGTTCCAAAGTTAGAACTCCAGTGGCCATATCACCTATAAAGCCCATATTGGTGGCTATTTTAGGTCATACCAGTATATCAGATTAGCTTAATAACCAATTTCTCAGCTGCTGAGTATCACAGATGTACTTTGAATGAATGACAGATTTTTGGAGGATGTTATGGAGGAAATCTATCAAAATAACTTTGCAAAACATAATTGTTTGGTTGAAATTGTCGATTTTATACTATAAATGTGTGAAATATCAAAAATATATGTTTACTTTGAGAAATTTTAACCATTTACTGTTTGCTTGACAGAAAATGTCATTTGCAATAATTTCCAATTCGGGGTCAAAATTGACACTTGTTGGTACTTTAGGGTTCGAAATTTGTTGGTGCTTTTAGGGTTAAACATTGATGAAACAACTCATACAGCAGCAGTAACATATATCCACTGTGCGTTCTTTCCAGCAGTGCTCTCTAACAGATAGAACACCTAACTGTGTGGGCTGAGAACAACCAACCAACCCGCATTTCAGCTGTAGTAATTGCCGACCACCGCAAATGGACCCTCCGGATACCGTGTTCAGCAAGGCGTCTTTGGAGTACAGCTCCAAAACACAGGCATCCAGCAGCGAGATCAACAATCTAAATTAGGGCACACTTTGTGCAACAAGCCTCGGAGCACATTTCCAACACATTAGGTGACTGAATGCTACCCTTCACCACCCCTCAACGCCCCCAGCTCTTTGTACCTGGTGTTGCCATTAAAATACCTATTGCACTCCGTGCCACTCACCCCAGGTGGGTTTGCCTGGCTATGTGGGCCACAGGACTCTTTTCAGGCTATAAAAATCCTCCCAAAACACCAGCCAGTGGATTACTCAGCCTGCTGCCGCCAAACACCATTTTCACATAGACCAGGATATGAATTATTCATAAATTCATTAACCTGAGCAATTTGCCTACTGGCTTCCCTCCGAGTCCAATGCAAAAATAGCACTATTTTGGGAGCTGAGCTCACCCAGAATATGTGATTTTGTGCGGTAGACTCAGAAAAATGCATAGGATATTGTGGTAGATGTGATGTGGTGTCGGTTTCTCATTGGTGTCCCTATGCGCTTAAGTTAACAGACAGACACTGCATTTACAGACAACACTTCAAGTACTAATTAGTTCAGCTGTGTTAACCGGTGGAGATGGACACAGACACAAACCTCCTCTCCCATTACATAAGTAGTTTACAGTCGCTCACTACTACCCTGTCTCTAGAGTAGGCCTACATCAATGCAGGTGCCTTACTTTGCGCAGTGTCCAGGGGGCTTTAGAACCTTCACAACCATTACTGAGCTGAACAGACAAGCTCCGGACAAAATAGTTTCAAAAGCACCACAAACTGAAATACCGTCACAGAAAAAAATACTGTTTTTTTCCTGCATTGGTTTATGAGTCAATATGCATTATTATAAAGTCTGTGTCATGGAAATGATGACAGACGATGCATAAGAATAGAGCCACATCAGATATACAGGAGATGTGCCATGTCTGGAATACATTCAGCCACTGTGGCATATGCAGAGATATAAGATAATGTCACCCAAATGGTACAAGAACAGACTGTCTGAGCACGCTCTGAGATAACACACATCCGAAGGTTATAAGTCTGAAAATGTCATGCATGGTGTCGGTTGTCAAATAATATATGTGAGCCACAATAACATATACAGTATGTATGCATACATTCTCAACCGTTTCAATTAATCAGTTACGCTGACACAGATTTATAACTTTGATATTCACATATTGTGCCAAAACTTTCATTAGAGCAGAAAGCCTTGACAAGCAATGAGTCATTACTAGTTACCACCACAGCCACAAAGTCATAACCCCTGCCCATTTCTACAATTAGATTTTTAAACCTAAAGTTAACCACACTGCTAACCTTATGCCTAACCCTAACCCAAAATGAAGACCAAAAAGCTATTCATTTCATGAATCTGTACGATACAGCCAATTTTGACTTGTGGATGTGGTAATTATTTGAAACCCAAGCAATCGGGCTTGTGTGACTGGGAAATGATGAAGGCATACTACTGCCAAAGTACAAAGTCAGTAGTATGTCACAGTGATCACACTACAAATGTCATTGTAAAATGTGACAACATAGCCACTAGGCACTAGCTTGACTGACCAGTCCCATTGACTGACTAGTCTACATTTAAAATGGCACCCTATTCCATGGGTAGTTCACAATAGGGAATATGGTGCAATTTTGGACAAAGTCAATGGGGGAAAGACTCAGACCTCTCACTCTTCAGTCTGCACAGTACTCATGTACATCAGTACAGATAATTACACAAATTATAGTCTTTAGTCTATTGGACCTTAAATAGTCTACTGGACCTTACATAGAACTGTAAATACATGTCATAGATAGAGGAAGTACTGAAGGGAACTGGCCTCAATCCATAAATCAGATGTGTGATGCCAATTCAAAAACATATGACCTTTAGACTGCACTGTGGTTTAAATAAATATAATTGTTTCAGATATCCTTCACTTTGGCACTGGATGGCAGCCATACATTTCAGGTTTCAATTTGTTACGGTTGAACAAATGTCAAGACCATCATTTTTTTCTCAACGCCTTTGTGACAGAGGAAGGACGTTCTTTCGCCTTCTGTCTTACACCCCTCATTCTCTCAATATCTATCTATTTTTGAAAGACAAAGTCATTAAAGTGTTAAAGGTGCAATCTGCAATTTAAACAATAACAAAGAAACCCCGCCACTGTTTTGGTAAAAAGGAATGGATCTGGAGAAATGCAAACACTCTCAAAATGAAAAAGCAGAGGGTGCAGGCCCCTATCCACATCGACAGGACCACAAATTCCTCACTTACAATCTGAAATGGCCCACCCGCTGAAGAAATTTGGGTAAGACCATCAGAAACTTCTACAGATGCACAATTGTGAGCATCCTGTCAGGCTGCATCACCGCCTGGTATGGCAACTGCGCCGCCTGCAACCACATGTCTCTCCAGAGGGTGGTACGGTCTGCAATACTCACAGGGCACACTGCCTGCCCTCCAGGACACCTACAACACCCAATGACACAGGAAGGTCAAAAAGATCATCAAGGACATCAACCACCCGAGCCACGGCCTGTTCACCACGTTGTCATCCAGAAGGCGAGGTCAGTACAGGTGCATCAAAGCTGGGACCGAGAGACTAAAAACAGCTTCTATCTCAAGGCCATCAGACTGTTAAATTGCCATCACCGGGCTACAAAAAACTGCACTTTAGAGGCTGCTGCCCTACATAGACATGGAATCACTGGCCACTTTAATAATGTAACTCTAGTAATTTTAATGTTTACATACTGCTTTACTCATCTCCTATGTATACACTGTATTCTATTCTACTGTATTTAGTCAATGCCACTCCGACATTGCTCATCCTAATATTTATATATTTCTTAATTCAATTATTTTATTTTTTAGATTTGTTTGTATTGTTGTGAATTGTTTTTAGATACTACTGCACTGTTAGATACTACTGCACTGTTAGAGCTAGGAACACAAGCATTTCGCTACACCCGCAATAATATCTGCTAAATATATGTATGTGACCAAAACAATTTGATTGGATTGGATTTGAAGGATTGACCCTCCATGATGTACCAATTATAGTTTTAACCATATATTGAGCCTATAAGGTATTTGTTTATGATTACATTGTCTCCACACTAAACAAAAAAATGTCACTTTCTATTCGGAAGAGTGCGGATAGAGTGCCGTTGTCAGAAACAATAGAGTGCACCTTGTTGGACTGTTGGTGTTAGTTCGGCAGCCTCTGCTGCTATTTTGGCTCAGTACGGGTGAAGCACACCTCTGTTTATTGCACAGGTTAACATTTTCCATCACGCATCTTGTACTGGAGGCAGCTCTGCAAAGTGGCCACTATCTGGCACAGCCACAGAGTAATATAATCTGATTTTAAACCTAACCTTAACCTAAACCTAACCTTCACCACACTGCTAACTCTAATGCCTAACGTTAAATTAAATTAAAGCTAGTTTTTGTTTTTATTCATTTTACAATATAGCAAACTTTTATTTTGCAGCTGGTCTATCTAAGGGTAAATCACCCAGTTCCGCCTGCAGGACAAGACTCATGACAATAAACATCAACCTGCATTTCTCTCCAGAGATGTTCGATCGGGTTCAAGTCCAGGCTCTGGCTAGGCCACTCCAAGACTTTTCCCGAAGCCACTTCTGCGTTGTCTTCGCTGTGTGCTTAGGGTGTTGGGGAAATAATCAGAATTGGTGGGTAACATAGGTAAGATGTTTTATATTCATCATATGTTTGTAAGTTACTTCTCATCAGAATGTTATTTTTGTATAATACTGTGGCGGTGTTGCAGTTATCTGTTCTATGTCAAGACTAAGTTGCATGGGCCGCAGAGAGGGGAGAGGTCAATGTGTCATCATGTGTAAACATATCTTTTGCTCCACTATGTCTGTGTGCCAGTCACTCCCTACTTTTCCCATCGGGGAAAGGAGGATGGCAGTGTCTGGAATCATTCTATCCTCTCCGTGAGCTTGTCCAGGATTGGTTGTATTTAGAGTTGGTTGTATCTAAATGACAATTTGATATATGCCTGTTGATATGGAGGATTGGTTTATGGTTCTAGGGTTTGAGTAAGGAGACAAAGCTGAACGATTTATTATGTCTATGCTGTCTGACTATGTGTGTTCTTTGCTATTAAAAGATCTCAGTTGCAATGAAGGGGGGCTCTCAGAGAATTCATTGATAGACACTGAATTGTCTGAGAGTCACAGGGTTGTGATAGAGCTCATATAATTAAAGATGGACTTTGATAACTAACTCTGACTTGTGTGTGGTTTGCGCTCATGATTTGGTAAATAGAGGAAATTTCCACGACAAGGGTCGTCCTGTTGGAAGGTGGACCTTTGAGGTCCTGAGCAATCTGGAGCAATTATTCATCAAGGATCGGTCTGTACTTTGCGCCATTCATCTTTCCCCTGATCCTGACTAGTTTCCCAGTCCCTGCCACTGAAAAACATCCCCACAGCATGATGCTGCCATCACCATGCCTCACCGTAGGGATGGTGCCAGGTTTTCTCCAGACGTGATGCTTGGCATTCAGGCCACATAGCTCAATATTGGTTTCATCAGACCAGAGAATCTTGTTTCTCATGGTCTGAGTTCTTTTGGTGACTTTTGGCAAACTCCAAGTGGGCTGTGATGTGCCTTTTACTGGGGACTGGATTCCGTCTGGCCACTACCATAAAGGACTGATTGGTGGAGTGCTGCAGAGATAGTTGTCCTTCTGGAAGGTTCTCCCATCTCCACAGTGGATCTCCCTGAACAAGGCCCTTCTCCTCCGATTGCTCAGTTTGGCCGGGCAGCCAGCTCTAGGAAGAGTTTTGTTGGTTCCACACTACTTACATTTCAGAATTATGTAGGCCACTATGTTCTTTCGGACCTTCAATGCTGCACAAAATGTTTTCGTAACCTTCCCCAGATCTGTGCATCGTCACAATCCTGTCTCGGAGCACTACGGACAATTCCTTCGACCTCATGGCTTGCTTTTATGTAGACAGGTGTGTGCCATTACAAATCATGTCCAATCAATTGAATTTACCACAGGTGGACTCCAGTCAAGTTGTAGAAACATCTCAAGGATGATCAATGGAAACAAGATTTTAAAATATATATATATTTAAACTTTATTTACCCAGGTAGGCTAGTTGAGAACAAGTTCTCATGCGACACAAACAACAACACAGAGTTACACATGGGATAAACAAACATACAGTCAATAATACAATAGAGAAAGTCTATATACAGTGCGTGCAAATGAGGCAGGGTAAGGCGGGTGAGGAAATAATTAGGCCATAGTGGCGAAATTATTATGGTAAGGCAAACTAATCATCTGCACATCTATGACACCAGTGTTGAGTGTGCAAGTAGCGGTACTGGGGTGCAAAGGAGCAAAATAATTACAATAAATAACAATATGGTGAAGAGGTAGTTGGATGGGTTATTTACAAATTGGCTTTGTACAGGTGCAGTGATCTGTGAGCTGCTCTGACAGCTGGTGCTTAAAGCTAGTGAGAGAGATATGAGTCTCCAGCTTCAGTGATTTTTGCAGTTCGTTTCAGTCATTGGCAGCAGAGAACTGGAAGGATAGGCGGCCGAAGGAGGAATTGGCTTTGGGGGTGACCAGTGAACTATACCTGCTGGAGCGCGTGCTGCGGGTGCTTGCTGCTTTGGTGACCAGAGAGCTGAGATAAGGCAGAGTTTTACCTAGCAACGACACACAGATGACCTGGAGCCACTTGGTTTGGCAACGGATATGAATCGAGGGTCAGAAGGGCCATTGAGGGACGTCGCGACGGAAGAATGTCTGTTGTGGCCACCTCGTGCTGTTACGTCGGCAGACGGATCAGTAGGGCTCCGTGTGGTAAACCAGGCCAATTGGCAAAATAGGTATAGTGGCCAAAGAATTTGTCTGATGGGTCTCTTAAGCTAACAGTCCGATGTGCTCTAGACAGCTAGCGGGCCGTGGCGAGCAGGCCAGCGAATGGGCATTCAGGGGACGTCGTGACGGAGGAGCCAGTTGAGAGACTCCCTCGGGCGAATCACGTCAGGTGTCGGGTCGTGATGGGTCGGTGGGGATCCAGGCCAGTCTGCAAAATAGCTATTGAAGTCCAAGGAGTGGCTGATGGACCTTTTCAGCTAGCCGGGAGATGGGCCTAGCAGATCAGCATAGCAATGGCTAACAAACTACTAGCTATTAGCCAGTTAGCTAGCTAGCTTTTAATGGGGGTTCCGGTTCTTAAGTATAAAAAATAGCAGATCCGTAACACATTGGGTGAGGTGGGTTACAGGAGAGTATATTCAGTCCATAGATGGAATTGATATTAAAATATATATGAGGTATAAGCGAAAAAAAACAAGGAAAAACTATATTTACACAGGACAGGACAAGACAAAACACACGTGCGACTGCTACGCCATCTTGGAACCGAAAGTCTGCACCTGAGCTCAATTTATCCAAGATGGCGTGTTTTGTTGTTGTCCCGTGTAAATTTAGTTTTTTAAATATTTTTTTGTATATATTTCAATATCTTTTTCCATTTTAAATTAAATAAACCTTCCGGCAACCCGCCTCACCCAATTGTGATACGGATCTGCTATTTTTAGATCTTATAGCTAGAACTTCCATCAGAAGCTAGCCATCAGATGCTAACCAGCTAATTAGCTACTAGCTATTTAGTCATTGATAGCCACTGCTAGCGGCCTTTACATTAAGCTCAGTAACCTGCCACTTTTAGCCTGGATAATACCCGCCAGTCTGCAGAGTACGATAACAACCCTGAGCATATTGGACTGCTTTTCTCCACTACATCACCAGATTCCTATCCGTAAGTTCTGGACCATTACTCCAGATCATCGCAGCTAGCTAGGTGCTACCAAGTGGCCCAGCCCCGAAGCTAGCCTTGAGCCAGGCCCATCTCCCGGCCTGCTCAGTGAACCCTATAATCACTCGGCTACACAGCTGATGCCTCCCGGACTCTTCACTAACATGACTAGAAGCCACTACATCACCGGATTCCTGCCGTAAGCTCTGGACCTTTAAATTTGATCATCGCGGCTAGCTAGCTGCTAGCGAGTGGCTAAAGTGGCTAACGCCCTTGTCCCGAAGCTAGCACCAGTTAGCCTCGAGCCAGGTGCATCTCCTGGCTAGCAAAAAATTACTCCAGCTACAATTGGCGTACTACAAACGGCTAATTGGGCCCAATTTGGACATTTTCACTTAGTGGTGTACTCACTTTTGTTGCCAGCGGTTTAGACATTAATGGCTGTGTGTTGAGTTATTTTGAGGGGACAGCAAATTTACACTTATACAAGCTGTACACTCACTACTTTACATTGTAGCAAAGTGTCATTTCTTCAGTGTTGTCACATGAAAAGATATACTCAAATATTTACAAAAATATATCCATCCTGCCCTGCCTTTCTAAAGTCTTCGAAAGCAAAGTTAACAAACAGATCACTGACCATTTCGAATCCCACCGTACCTTCTCTGTGCAATCCGGTTTCCGAGCTGGTCATGGGTGCCACTCAGCCACACTCAAGGTACTAAACGATATCATAAGCACCATCGATAAAAGACAGTACTGTGCAGCCGTCTTCATCGACCTGACCAAGGCTTTCGACTCTGTCAATCACCGTATTCTTATCGGCAGACTCAACAGCCTTGGTTTCAACTGCCTCGCCTGGTTCACAAACTACTTCTCAGATAGAGTTCAGTGTGTCAAATCAGAGGGCCTGTTGTCCGGATCTCTGGCGGTCTCGATGGGGGTACCACAGGGTTCAACTCTCGGGCCAACTCTTTTCTCTGTATACATTAATGATGTCGCTCTTGCGGCCGGTGATTCCTTGATCCTCCTCTAAGCAGACGACACCATTCTGTATACACCTGGCCCTTCTTTGGACACGGTTAACAAACCTCCAAACGAGTTTCAATGACATACAACACTCCTTCCGTGGCCTCCAACTGCTCTTATACGCTAGTAAAACTAAATGCATGCTCTTCGACCGATCGTTGCCTGCACCCGCCTACACGACTAGCATCACTAGTGAGTGCTACGGGTCTGTAGTCATTTAGGCAGGTTGCCTTCGTGTTCTTGGGCACATGTTCTATGGTGGTCTGCTTCAAACATGTTGGTATTACAGACTCAATTAGGGACATGTTGAAAATGTCAGTGAGGATCCCTGCCAGTTGGTCAGCACATGACCGCAGCACACGCCCTGGTAATCCGTCTGGCCCCCAGCCTTGTATTTGTTGACCTGTTTCAAGGTCTTACTCACGTCAGCTACGGAGAGCGTGATCACACAGTCGTCTGGAACAGCTGATGTTCTCATACATACCTGAGTGTTGCTTGCCTCGAAGCGAGCATAAAAGGGATTTAGCTCATCTGGTAGGCTCATGTTACTGGGCAGCTCGCGGCTGTGCTTCCCTTTGTAGTCTGTAACAGTTTGCAAGCCCTGCCACATAAGACGAGTGTCGGAGCCGGTGTAGTATGATTCAATCTTAGCCCTGTATTGACGCTTGCCTGTTTGATGGTTCGTCGGCGAGCATAGCAGGATTTCTTATAAGCGTCCGGGTTAGAGTCCCTCACCTTGAAAGCGGCAGCTCGACCCTTTAGCTCATTGCAAATGTTGCCTGTAATCCATGGCGTCTGGTTGGGGTATGTACATACAGTCATTATGGGGATGACGTCCTCGATGCACTTATAGATAAAGCCATTGATTGATGTGGTGTCCTCAGTGCCATCGGAATAATCCCGGAACATGTTCCAGTCTGAGATAGCAAAACAGTCCCGTAGTTCAGCATCTGCATCATCTGACCACTTTTTTCTGGAGTGTTCTTAGAATGAATACATCAGGGTGTACCACACGGTGGTGAGAGGGAACTGCTCTTCCTTCCCGTCTTGGTCAATTGTCCTAGACTACTTCACAATACCCAGCTGCAGACTGAGAATGTTTAGTCTATTCTTCACCTTCTTCTGGTCTTGTAATTTTAACCATTTCAACGCGTGGACCATGTTCTCACGTTCTCTGGTCTCACCATTTTCAGCCGTGTAACCACCTCTCCACGCTGTCTGTTCTGGTAGTGTCTAACCATTTGTGGCGTCCTACACACACCGTCCACCTGCTTGGTCGGTATTTAAATTCTCATAGAGTCCTTTTTAGCATTCTGGCCTCTCGTCATGGTATCTCAGCAAACTGCTCAACCACACAATGCCTTACTTGTTGTCTGCCCAGTACAGTTTAATCTGGGATTCATCCATTAACCTCTCTTGGGTAGGGAGCAGTATTTTGAAGTTTGGATGACAAACATGCCCAAAGTAAACTGCCTGTTACTCAGGCCCAGAAGCTAGGATATGCGTATGCATGGTAGTATTGGATTTAAAACACTCTGAAGTTTCTAAAACTGTTATAATAATGTATGTGAGTATAATAGAACTGATATGTCACGCGAAAATCTAAGGAAAATCCATCCAGGAAGTGGGATTTTTTTGTAATGCAAGTTGTTTTCCATTGAATGACAATTGACTATGTTGTGGGTTAGGGCCCAGATTGCAGTTCCTATGGCGTCCACTAGATGTCAACAGTCTTTAGACATGCTTTCAGGCTTGTATTTTGAAAAACGACAGGTACAAATATATTTTGGTCAGAGGACAGGGGAAAAATGCAGAGCTGCGTTGCGCGGGTGACCGATAGCGTTTAAGGGGAAACATTTAAATGTCTTGGAATTGCCTAGTAAAAGCCCAGACCTCAATCCAATTGAGAATCTGTAGTATGACTTAAAGATTGCTGTACACCAGTGGAACCCATCCAACTTGAAGGAGCTGGAGAAGTTTTGTCTTGAAAAATGGGCAAAAGTCCCAGTGGTTAGATGTGCCAAGCTTATAGAGACATACGCCATGAGACCTGCAGCTGTAATTGCTGCAAAAGGTGGCTCTACAAAGTTGCTTGCTTTGTTTTTGTAATCCGTGATTGTCTGTAGACCCTGCCATATAAGTCTTGTGTTTGAGCCGTTGAATTGTGACTCCACATTGTCTCTATACTGATGCTTTGCTTGTTTGATTCCCTCACGGAAGGAATAACTACACTGTTTGTATTCGGTCATGTTTCCAGTAGTTTGTGCTTTCAGTTTTGCCCGAATGCTGTCATCACTACACAGTTTCTGTTTAGGGAATGTTTTAATAGTCACCGTGGGTACAACATCTCCTATACACTTCCCTATAAACTCGCTCACCGAGTCAGCGTATACATCAATGTTATTGTCTGAGGCTACCCAGAACATATCCCAGTCCACGTGATCGAAGCTATCTTGAAGTGTGAAATTAAGATGACGCCGATAGAGATGGCAGCTTCGCTTCAAGTCCTTAGAAAACTGTGCAGTATTTAGTTTTTTGATGTATTATTTCTTAGCCCAAAAAACCTTAAGTGTTATAACATACAGCCGGGAAGAACTATTGGATATCAGAGAAACTTCAACTTACCAGCACAACCAGCACTACGACCAGGAATACAAATTTCCCCTAGCGGATCCTTTGTCTACACCTCCCAGGGCATTTGAACTGATTCCAGAGGTCGACCCAAAACAACACCATCGGAGGAGAGGGTGCCGGAGCGGTCTTCTAGGAAGGCTTAAGATGCGCGCACACCACCCACTTCTTCAGAGTATATTACTCACTAATGTCCAGTCCCTAGATAACAAAGTCAACGAAATTAGGGCAAGAATTGCTTTCCAAAGAGATATTCAGGATTGTAACATACTCTGTTTCAGGGAGACATGGCTAGCTGGGGACATGCTGTCGGAGTCCGAACAGAACAACCAATGCAATTTTCAATGCATCACGCCGACAGGAACAAACATCTCTCTGGTAAGAAGAAGGGTGGGGGTGTATGTTTCATGATTAACGACTCATGGTATAATTGTAACAACAGACAAGAACTTAAGTCCTTTTGTTCACCTGACCTAGAATTCCTCACAAACAAATACTGACCATATTATCTCCCAAGAGAACTCTCCTCAGTAATCGTCACAGCCGTGTATGTCCCTCGGCAAGCAGTTACCAAGGAGTTACCAAGGAACTTCACTGGACTTTAAGCAAACTGGAAACCATATACCATGAGGCTGCATTTATTGTAGGTGGGGATTTTAACAAAGCTAATCTGAGAACGAGGCTACCTAAATTCTGTCACCACATCGATTGTAGTATA
The DNA here is from genome assembly GCF_013265735.2 of Oncorhynchus mykiss. Lineage (NCBI taxonomy): Eukaryota > Metazoa > Chordata > Actinopteri > Salmoniformes > Salmonidae > Oncorhynchus > Oncorhynchus mykiss. The sequence continues at coordinate 22,071,388 of NC_048582.1, forward strand.
TGAGTGAGTAACATACTCAACCACTGCTACTCTAACATCCACAATGTATACAAGGGCCTCCCCCACCCTCCTTTTGGAAAATCTGACCATTACTCCATCTTGTTGCTACCCTCCAATAGGCAGAAACTAAAACAGGAAGCGCCCATGCTTAGGTCTATCCAATGCTGGTCTGACTAATAGGATTCCAGGGTGGATTAAATAAATCTGGCACAGGCGAACGGGTAGGCATGTTTTGCACCGGGTGAAGTTTTGGAACCAGGCTGCCTCCCAGACATGAGCCAGCACATTAAGTAATGAGTTGGATTCTGTGGGAATATCTCAATTGCATACTCCTCACGTCCTGTCTCCTCATCTCCTTCTCAAAACACATTGGATGAGAAAGACAGAGGTCCGTCCTCTGGCTTTCTCATCTATTGTGTTTGGCGAGGGAGAGAGGACGCAAAGAGTACACAATTGGGATCTTCGCTGTGTTTTACATAACCCTATGGTTCTCCAAACTTACCTAGAGAGCTACCGTCCTATAGGTTTTCAATCCTCCAACCCTCATCAAAATCACCTGTCGGGGTGAAAACCTACAAGACGATTGACCTCCAGGAACATGTTTGTAAATCCCTGCTCTAACTAATTCTGTGTGACAGTGTGAATGGCATAGTAACTGTGCAATTGTTGTTTTAACCTCTTGAACCTATAGGGGCGCTCTGTCATTATTGGATAAAAAGACGTGCCCGTTTTAAGCGCAATATTTTGTCACGAAAAGATGCTCGACTATGCATGGAATTGACAGCCTTGGAAAGACACAACTCTGACGTCTCCAAAACTGCAAAGATATTATCTGTGCGTGCCCCAGAACTAATGCAACAGGCGAAACCAAGATGATGTTTCATACAGGAAATGCCCCGGATTCTGAAGGCGCTGTGTTCCAATGTCTCCTTATATGGCTGTGAATGCGCCAGGAATGAGCCTGCGCTTTCTGTATATTCCCCGAGGTGTCTGCAGCATTGTGACGTGTTTGTAGGCATATCATTGGAAGATTGACCATAAGAGACTACATTTACCTGGTGTCCCGCCCGGTGTCCTGTGTGCGTAATCAGTAAGTCCATGAACGTTCCATTTCTTCAGAATTGAAAGCAAACTGCCACGATGGATTTTATCGTCGATAGATATGTGAAAAACACCTTGAGGTATGATTCTAAACATCGTTTGCCATGTTTCTGTCGATATTATGGAGTTAATTTGGAAAAAAGTTCGCGTTTTAATGACTTTTTTAAAAAAAAATCAAATTTTTTTTTTCTTACCCAAACGTGATGAACAAAACGGAGTGATTAGTCGACACAAATAATATTTTTTGTAAACACGGAACATTTGCTATCTAACAGAGTCTCCTCATTGAACACATCTGAAGTTCTTCAAAGGTAAATTATTTTATTTGAATGCATTTATGGTTTTTTGTGGAAAATGTTGCATGCTGAATGCTAGGCTTAATGCAATGCTAGGCTATCAATACTCTTACACAAATGCTTGTTTAGCTATGGTTCAAAAGCATATTTTGAAAATCTGAGATGACAGTGTTGTTAACAAAAGGCTAAGCTTGAGAGCAAATAGATTAATTTCATTTCATTAGCCATTTTCATGAATAGTTAACGTTGTGTTATGCTAATGAGCTTGCTGATAGATTTACACAATCCTGGATACAGGGTTTTTTTCGTAGCTAAACGTGACGCAGAAAACGGAACGATTTGTCCTAAACAAATAATCTTTCAGGAAAAACTGAACATTTGCTATCTGAGAGTAGCTGCTGCTGGGGTCAGGGTAGTTGGATGTAAATGGCGCCGGAAGAAGTGGTAGCAGTTTTAAGGGCCCAACCAATTGTGCTATTATGTTTTTTTTTTTTTTTTTCATAATGTTTCTGCAACCGTATCTTACAGCAAAAAAATAGCTTCTGGATGTCAGGACAGCAATCACTCACCTTGTATTAGACAAAGATTTTTCTTCAACAAGCAGGAAGCACAGGACATTCTCCGAACACCCAACAAGGCCAACATTCCAGATTTTGGCAAGAGGAAGAGACGCAGGTACAGAGGATACAAAGCGTGGTGCCTCGTAAGGATTCGTAGAAGGCGGGTGGGAAAGCTGCCGTTACCGTCAATATTACTCGGCGACGAGGTACGATCACAAATATCCTACCAACGGGACCAAAAACTGTAATATCTTTGTTTAACAGAATCATGGCTGAATAATGGATATTCAGCTAGCGGGATATACGTTGCCACAGCAAGATAGAGCAGCACACTCCGGTAAGACGAGGCCGGGGGGGGGGGGGGGGGGGGGGGGGGGGCGGTCTGTGCAGATTTGTAAACAACAGCTGGTGCACGAAATCTAAGGAAGTCTCTAGATTTTGCTCGCCTGAAGTAGAGTATCTTGTGATAAAATTCAAACAACACTATTTGCCTAGATAGTTTTCAGCTATACTTTTTGTGGCTGTTTATTTACCACCACAGCTGTATAAGGAAATAAGCAAACAGGAAACTGCTCACCCAGAGGCGACGCTTCTAGCGGCCGGAGACTTTAATGCAGGAAAACTTAAATCAGTTCTACCTAATTTCTACCAACACGTTAAATGTGCAACCAGAGAATTGTTTTTTTTAGATCACCTGTACTCCACACACAGAGACACGTATAAAGCTCTCCCTCACCCTCTATTTGATAAATCCGACCACAATTCTATCCTCCCGATACCTGCTTACAAGCAAAAATTAGAGCAGGAAGCACCAGTGACGGTCTATAGAAAAGTGGTCAGATGAAGCAGATTTAACTACAGGATTGTTTTGCTATCACAGACTAGAACATGTTCCGTGATTCTTCCGATGGTATTGAGGAGTACACCACATCAGTCACTGGCTTTATCAATAAGTGCATCGAGGACGTCGTCCCCACAGTGACTTTACATACATACCCCAACCAGAAGCCATGGATTACAGGCAACATTCACACTGAGCTAAAGGGTAGAGCTGCCGCTTTCAAGATGCGGGACTCTAACCCGGAAGCTTATGAGAAATCCTGCTATGCCCGGCGACGAACCATCTAACAGGCAAAGCGTCAATACAGGGCTAAGATTGAATCGTACTACACCGGCTCCGACGCTCGTCTTATGTGGCAGGGCTTGCAAACTACTACAGACTACAAAGAGAAGCACAGCCGCGAGCTGCCCAGTGACACGAGCCTACCAGATGAGCGAAATCACTTCCATGCTCGCTTCGAGGCAAGCAACACTGAGGCATTCATGAGAGCATCAGCTGTTCCGGACGACTGTGTGATCACGCTACATTCATGTACATACTACCTCAATTGGCCCGACCAACCAGTGTCCCCGCACATTGGCTAACCGTGCTATCTGTACTGTGTCCCGTCACCCACCACCCGCCAACCCCTCTTTTACGCTACTGCTACTCTGTTTATCATATATGTATATTCACTTTAACCATATCTACATGTACATACTATCTCAATCAGCCTGACTAACCGGTGCCTGTATGTAGCCTCGCTACGGTATATAGCCTCGCTACTGTTATTTTTCACTGTCTTTTTTACTGTTGTTTTTATTACCTATTGTTCACCTAATACCTTTTTGCACTTTTGGTTAGAGCCTGTAAGTAAGCATTTCACTGTAAGGTCTACACCTGTTGTATTTGGTGCATGTGACAAATAAACTTAGATGTTCTCCCCTCAGCATCCACTCAAGGGGGATCCCATAAGAGGCCAGTTTGTACGGTCTAGAGAGTCAAGAAAACGGTATAATACATGACAATGTTCTATACAACAATCAAGATAGTAAACAGGCCTATGCAACATCAAATATTACAGGCTCAGGGATCACTAGACATATTCATTTGTAAGCCGTATTGATTATGGCACAACACATGTACATTAGGTAATTTAGCACATTCACTTATCCAAAGCGACTAACTGGAGCAGTTACGATTAAGTGCCTTGCTCATGGGCACACAGACAGATTTTTCACCATGTCAACTGAGGTATTTGAACCATCAAACATTTTGGTTCCTGGCCCAAAACGAACTGAAAGGGTACTTTCCGCAATACTATTGATGGCTCTCTTGGTCTTGTATACTTTGAAGACTGCATGGAGAACTCATTGTTCAAATGGTGTTGGTGGTCATTATGTGAGGCTGTTGTTCTTTCTCATATGTGTGGGTTTACAGGCTAATTAGGATATTATTCGTATAAAAGCTAGACTGGCATTTGCAAGCAACATGTTATTCTCTACTACCACTGTTGACTTAATACTTCCTGCACTGTTTGGTAATATACGTGATTGTTTATTATGAAGACCCAGATTGTGAAGCGCGCATCCCATACATTCTATTTCTATGGCGTGCATCCACTCATTCTAGAGACAGCATGTCATCATTGTGAGACAAACTTAAAGGGGACTGCAGTAGCCAGTTGCATTATGGGGTGTAGGCAGGATACACAAAAATACAGTTGGAAGGATGTCATTAGGTGGGCTATTTATTTTCATTTGAAGAGCATTATACATATAATGTCAGTAATATTAGGCAAACCACTTACGCTTCAGAGAGCTTGTCATTTGGACTATCAGGTGTGGCACGACATTCCTTAATCTAATTAAATTTGATTAGGGCAGGAAACACTATGAGGGAGTAAGAGCAACAAAAAAAATTGTTTACATCCTTCAATCAACCCCCCTCATGGGATTTCTACGGGGAAGGCAGGGGTAGAATCAGTGTATTACCTACTGTACATCTAAAAACTCAAGCAATGGACCTAAAAACTGTCTGGGTACTGACAAACAGCCAGGTAAGTGTTATAAAGTGCCCCGAATTGTTTTTGGATGAACCTCCTCTTTAAATATGAATGTATTAAGAGTGGATATTGGATTCAATTGGATATTCTAACCGGCTGAAATATGGTGGAGATGATGATTTTGACATCATTCATAACTCATAACATAGCTTCTGTACTTGGGATGAAAATGTGCTAGTCATCCAATTTTAGTCATTAATTTCAATCGCAACCCTAAACACAAGACAGCCCCTAGTCATATCTAAGACATCTGCTGTTTAATGCATGTTAGCATTAGCCTAACATTATGTCCACTCCACAGAAACATGATGTAATGGGCTAGCCACGTTACTTATTCATGTACTAAAAATATCTGTGCCCCAAACAGCAGCCGGAGACCCTGAGGTGATGCGGCTCATCCTGATGGGGAATCTAATGACACTCAACACTCATTCCTCTCACCATTTACCTCACACACTCTTCTAAAGCCCAGGTTGCTACTACAATCAATACTCTTCCAGTCCAGTGCTAAGGTAGTCAATGACAACCATTAGTTGCTCCATTGTGGTGCTCCTGTCTTTTTGAAAGGCCTGTGACCTGTGATACTGTACATGGATACCTGACCCGTGGGGCTGAAAGGACCACGGATCTCATCACCAGCTGAAGATATTGCAGGAACCGCAGGCAGCGCTCTGATCCTGTTGGACACTGATTGACCTTGTGAAGGTTAAGAGAGAACTAGCACAGTTTCTCCTCTCAGTCCACCCGGTGGTAATGGAAAGAGTAGGTGGGAGGGCTGAGGTTTTCTCCAGACTTAATTGCTGGGCTTGGGTTACCAAGACATGATGGCAGTCTCCACAATGGCAATGTCTTAGGATAATAAAAGCTAATAGATCTGCAACATGAGTCAGTTAATATGCAGACTGTGTGGGAGGGAAATGGCTGGGTTGAACTTTAGTGAATGGCTCACATTTGGTGACCCTTGAGTAAGATCTCACAAGGTCACAGACTGAGTCACAGACAGAGGGTGTGATGGAAGGAGTAGGATAGAGAGACATATGGCTTTCATAACACTGGCCCCATTGTAACAACCAGAATAGTCCATATTAACCCCAATACCACATCATATTTATTTAAAAACGTGATTTTGTATGGTCCATCTAAAGGCAAACAATGTATGTGGGTTTGTTGTGTAAAAATGTCACCCTTTAAGGAGGAGGACAAGTATCATGCTAAGCATTTCAGTCCTTAACTCTCTAATACTGTACACACTCTGTAAGGGGAGAAAATACAGTAGGTCTTAGCTTCTCTTCACAAAACTTTCATGACTTGATTTAAGTTAAATACTTGCAGTTAGAAAATTGATAGGAGTATGTCATTTTTAATTTCAGCATGTATAGAGTATCTGGTGAGAAACGTTTTCCACTTTTTCCCCATACAAGACAAAACATTCACCAAATGAAAAATGCAATTATAAAAGGTTTAGCAAAGCAAGGCATATGTATCTTGGGTGCAGCTAAGCATAGAGGCTTACACACGGTAATCCTTGGGATGAATGCTTTGCTCACAGTCTTGTTGACGCGTGAAACTGAAACATGACTATTTGAAAATAGGTTACGGACATCAGAGGAAGCAGTAATTGCGGCAGATGTACAGTTGAAGTCGAAATTTTACATACACTAAGGTTGGAGTCATTAAAACTTGTTTTTCAACCACTCCACAAATTTCTTGTTAACAAACTATAGTTTTGGCAAGTCGGTTAGGACATCCACTTTGTGCATGACACAAGTCATTTTTCCAACAATTGTTTACAGACAGATTATCTCACTTAAAAATCACTGTATCACAATTCCAGTGGGTCAGAAGTTTACATACACTAAGTTGACTGTGCCTTTAAACAGCTTGGAAAATTCCAGAAAATGATGTCATGGCTTTAGAAGCTTCTGATAGGATAATTGACATCATTTGAGTCAATTGGAGGTGTACCTGTGGAGGTATTTCAAGGCCAACCTTCAAACTCAGTGCCTCTTTGCTTGACATCATGGCAAAATCAAAAGAAATCAGCCAAGACCTCAGAAAACAAATTGTAGACCTCCACAAGTCTGGTTCATCCTTGAGAGCAATTTACAAACGCCTGAAGGTACCACGTTCATCTGTACAAACAATAGTACGCAAGTATAAACACCAGGGGACAACACAGCCGCCAAACCACTCAGGAAGGAGACGCGTTCTGCCTCCTAGAGATGAACGTACTTTGGTGCGAAAAGTGTTAATCAATCCCAGAACAACAGCAAAGGATATTGTGAAGATGCTGGAGGAAACAGCTACAAAAGTATCTATATCCAAAGTAAAATTAGTCCTATATCGACATAACCTGATTGGAGTGGCCATCACAAAGCCCTGACCTCTATCCTATAGAAAATGTGTGGGCAGAACTGAAAAAGCATGTGTGAGCAAGGAGGCCTACAAACCTGACTCAGTTACTCCAGCTCTGTCAGGAGGAATGGGCCAAAATTCACCCAACTTACTGTGGGAAGTTTGATATGCTACCTGAAATGTTTGACCCAAGTAAAATAATTTAAAGGCAATGCTACCAAATAATAATTGAGTGTATGTAAACTTCTGACCCACTGGGAATGTGATGAAAGAACTAAAAGCTGAAATAAATAATTCTCTACTATTATTCTGACCTTTCACATTCTTAAAATAAAGTGGTGATCCTAACTCACCTAATACAGGGAATTGTTACTTGGATTAATTAATGTCGGGAATTTTGAAAAACTGAGTTTAAATGTATTTGGCTAAGGTGTATGTAAACTTCTGACATCAACTGTGTGTTTTCCTGGGGTGAGAAAGCCTAAAATACTCCTATAGACAATCACTAGTGGATGATTACTCTCTCTGATCCTTCGATCGACAGAGCAGCAGCCCTCCCTTGAAGACGTCATCTTATGATTTCTTTCTACTTTACACATGTTGTACAGAATTGTATATAATAAGATAAAGCCAGAACAATTTGAACACATCAAATAAATACCACATGACAGTGTTTTACAAAGCTATCTATTTTACATAGGCCTAAGCTAACTATTTTTGTCACGCCCTGGCCATAGAGAGGCTTTTATTCTCTATTTTGGTTGGGACAGGGTGTGACTAGGGTGGACATTCTAGTTTCTTTATATGTTTTCTATTTCTTTGTTTTTTGGCCGAGTGTGGTTCCCAATCATACTTAGGTAGCCTTTTCCCACCTGTCCTTTGTGGGTAGTTGTTTTCTGTATAGTTGATTGGCCTTACAGAACTGTTTGTTTTTCTCTTTGTTATTTTGTTCGAGTGTTTTGAGTAATAAAGAATCATGAACACTTACCACGCTACGCTTTGGTCTACTATTCCTTACGACGACGAGCGTGACAATTTTTAACTGTCCTTGAATTTTTCATTTCTTCTGGGAGAGTAAAAAGGAATCTGGAACCTTAACCTGAGGATACAGCTATATCATTTTATTGTTTTGGCACATGCATATATTTATTGTGGCTTTTTAAACCATCCTTCCCAATATCCTGCCTGGGTGTCCTAATTTGCTGTATATAAATCTATATATTTTTTAAAAACATTTAGCAGACATGCTTTTCCAAAGCAATTAGGGTTATGTGCCTTGCCCAAGGGCACATTGACATATTTTTCACCTAGTTGGCTTGGAGATTTGAACCAGTGACCTTTCGGTTGCTGGCCCAACAGTCTTAACCGCTAGCCTACCTGCCGCCCTGCTTTGCTAAACCTATGTCTTGTTGTCGCTCTTAGCACAGTTACACCCTAGGAAGTCCTTCTGGTCTGTTTCAACAATGAGTGGGACTCCCCACCGCTTGACAAAATAACCACTCAAAAAGCTCTGCGGGCACAGGTCCCAGTGGTTCTGCACAGACGGCCGCTATACATTAGGCTGTCTGCCACTACGTCTGTAATGATTGTACATCAAGGCCTCTTTGTCTGTCAAGACCTACTTGACAACAAGGTCGAGAGATGATTGAAAATAGATACATATTTCTGAACCAATTGCTTGTATAAAGGATTGAGTTCAATGCAGGCCCTTGCAAAGGTATGGACCACACCTTGCATAATTTTTCTTTTTCACTTGCTGTAGATTAATTAATTCATGTCTAAGTGTTGTTGTCTGTAAAATTGTGTTTTACAATGTCGTCGGTGATGTGTGTACAATGCATGTTTGTTGTGTGTCATAGCTTTACAGTATGTACAATTCATGTATGCTGTTCTATGCTGCACTGCAACTGGATGAAATTCACTGCAATTGTTAGCCCAGCAACAATTGTCCCTTGGGGATAGATACAGTTTATTGTGTGTCATTTTAGAAAGCTTGTGTCAACTCAAATATGCCATTTATCACGGCCTTTTACGGAAAAAAAAACTGTAGTTTGACAGACAGGAAGGACAGGCACAACATAAATGGTCAGCCTGGACCAGGAAGTGAATCCCAGTCTCTGGAGCAGGGGTAACATTTCGACTAGGGTTAGCATTGTTACCCACTCGGCCAAAGTCACATCATATCCTCTCGTCCATCACTCCTCAAGAGCATATCAGTTGGATGAATGTGTTGGAAAAAACAGAAGTGTTTTGGTGGAAATAAAATGTTTGAATATGAGGGTTAGGGGGAACAAAGCGATGTAGACTGTAGGCATGGTGTCAGTTGACAGGAACACAACGACACGGTGAGAACCAACTGCTTCCCAAAGGCTTTTAAAGAACATTAACTAAGTCCTAGAAGGAGAGGCACAAAAGAGGGAAGAAACATTACCATCACTTGAAAAAGAGAACTCTCGCGGCTTAGATTCCTACTTGCTTGCCTTCAAAGTGAGTAAAGTGGTTCAGTTTCTAAACAGTCCCTTGAGCTAGACCAATGTTTTTACTCCTACTTTCTGTATCATGTCTTTTTTTTGGGTGTTTTCCCACTGAGACTTCATAGAGGTGTCATGCTAAACAGGATTGCGAAGCTGAAAAGGAAATATCCAATACCGCTGAGATTCCTCTGGCTTTTTTTGAATGATTTTTGACTTGTCCTTTCTTTGGGTTGAGGTAACAGGATCAAGACCACAAAAACACATTCATGTAATTCAGTGGTTTTGCTACAACCTAGTGAAACATCAATCTGTCTTCTACACATATCTTGTTTGGATTTATTGATTATTTTGCGATTAAAGGACATTGTGTGCATGTGTTTGAGTGTGTCTTTGTCTGTCTGTGTGTGTAATTAGATTGCACATGACAATATTTGTTTTCTGGTGCCATGTATGTATTGACAGCAAAACCACCACTGTTGTTGTGTTTGTCCCCAAGCAAATATCTCTTGCTTCTCCCTCGTCCCCTCTCCTGGTGCAGCATATTCCTCTTTTGTTCTACTCCATGTTCTATACACACCACCTGTCAATACTGTTCATGAAGGGATGCTCTTGCTAACGCCTTAGTTATCACCCCACAGGCCTTACATGGTCCTAGCCTTATCAATCGGGCATCCGTGTGAGTAGGGACCACACAACATGGCAGCTCTATGAGTATGGGATAAGGTGCACCCATTGACCAGTGTAATAGTTTGATTGGGGCAAATCAACCAGTCAAGCCTCCTCACCCATGAACTCCCCGGTCGAACTGCAGAGATGCTGCTGTTCATTTAGGTTTACAAACCTACTTTTGCTGATGTATGTATTATTTATTTTATTTACTTCTGAGGATACCCGTTTCTTGATTATTTATTAAAGTAGCTTATATTTTATGGTCCAACAGCTGTGATCATACTTGAGGCCCTTGAGACATCCGCAATGGTGAACTTCTTTATATGTTGATTGAGACATACCATTTGAATCAACTGATTGCACCAAGGACTACTGAAGTATCCCAATGCACTCGTACCCAATGCACCCAATACATAGTGGCTAATGTGCTGACAAAATAGTTTATTCAATTGCATTAATCAACCAGTTGTAATGTATTGTAATAGCGGGGACTGTGGATGCTATCATCAAGCTAATTTGTGGGAACAGGTTCCGCACAGACTTCTTGTTAAACACCTGCCCCAAAGAGACACAGTCATGTCCTCTCTACTGTCATCACCTGCACCGACGTGAAGCCTAACTATCCATTAAGGTCTTGATGTGCTGATTCTAATTCAATTGATTGCCTCCTGTGTTACACATCATCTGATCGTTCAAGGAGTTGATTGATATGTGTTACAGAAGACGCCCATGTGAAATAACTGGAAGTGTCACGTGTAAATATTCTATTATCCAATGAACATGACACATTGAGTTATAAAGTGTGAAACTATATGGTTCAGTGACAAAGTGGAACATTTGAGGCTTCTTGAATTAAGTTCAACGGTACTTTCTCAATAACTATCTTAGATACAGATTTTAAATATGCAAATCAGGCTTCCCCCAAATTACCTTTTTTTTATGGATTTAATTTGAGGAAGGTCCAAAACATCATAACATTCATTGGGTCAAAACTGTGGAATTGCCAGAATGTGTTTTACTCTCACTGTGTAAAGAGTAGTCACAAGTAGTTTCTTTTCTGAGTGTTACATTTCTGTCACCAAACTGATATGACTGGAGAGACAACCTTTCTTAGTCTAACACTTGACATGTATCACTTTTGACTAAATGAGGCATAACATGCCTTGACCATGTACCTTTTCAATGAATCAATCTAAAACAAGCAGTCAGTCATACTGGTCGTGTTTCAGGTCAACTGCAGACTGACTGATCTACAAGTCAACCTGCATCCTAAATAACAACTCATTATTATTGGTAGATCAGTCAGAAGTCGATGCTCTCGGACTCTCTTTTGTGAGTCTTTGTATGATTTGTGTGTTATGCCATGGATTAGTCAACTGAGATTCTTAACCTCTCCTTGGTATCGCCATTGATGAAAAGCTCATCAATTACCTTCATTGTCTAAGAATACCTTTACTGATAATATAACCAATAAACCATACTACTGTATGGCATAGTACAAGGCATGGTACTGTATTCTGACATGTCATGATACTGTATTCTGAAACGACATGCTACTGTGTTCTGACATTTCATGCTACTGTATTCCCTCATCGTTAGGTGTGGAAATGACTGCATCTGTTCGGCATCTTGTCGACTAGTACACCCATGATCACTTAGGGCCAGCTGGCTGTGTTTTCATTTGCATCCTTAATTTATGAGCCAAAAGCTTTCTCGATGCATAATGAACAGAGTGTCTTTGCCCTCATTAAGGAACCTCCCAACATGCAATGGGCCTTCTATTTTCGTACATGTCTGTCTAATGTATGTCTAAGTACCTCAGCTGTGATATGTTTTGTTGACATTGCTTTATGGTATGCCAGATCAGGTTACTATTTACAGTTACAATGACAAGTGAATAAAGCAATCCATCTTGTACATTTGTGAAATGCACAGAGGACACGAGTAATGGTGCAAGGATCAAACCGAGAGCGTTCAGAACAATGTGATCCAGGCCTATGTTTCATTGTTCATGTCAATCAAGGAAGACCCCTCTCCACCGCTGTGCTCCTGCCTCTGGGTGTCTTTTGTCCTTTTCCACTCCAAAATAGGTGATGGCAGGTTAGTATGAAGCTGGAGTCCTTGATTGAAACAATGACAAAGCGTTCACCCCACCTCTGTTTCGATAAAAAGCTGAGGGATGGGCCTGGAGACATGTACACACTTTCAATTTCTAAGTGGGTGCTCCTAGAGGCCGGGGACGTTAATGCAGGCAAACCTAAATCAGTTTTACAAAATGCTTACCAGCATGTCACATGTGTAACCAGAGAAGAGAAAAAATCTTAGAAAACCTTTACTCCACACACAGAGATGCAAACAAAGCTCTCCCACACCCTCCATTTGGCAAATCTGACCATAATTCGATCCTCCTGATTCCTGCTTACAAGCAAAAACTAGAGCAGGAAGTACCGGTGACTCGCTCAATACAGAAGTGGTCTGATGACGCGGATGCTACGCTACAGGACTGTTTTGCTAGCACAGACTGGAATATGTTCCGGGATTCATCTAATGGCATTGAGTAGTACACCACCTCAGTCATCGGCTTAATCAATAAGTGCATCAACGATTTCATCCCCACAGTGACTGTACTTACATATCCAACCCAGAAACCAAATCAAATCAAATCAAATCAAATCAAATCAAATTTTATTTGTCACATACACATGGTTAGCAGATGTTAATGCGAGTGTAGCGAAATGCTTGTGCTTCTAGTTCCGACAATGCAGTAATAACCAACAAGTAATCTAACTAACAATTCCAAAACTACTGTCTTGTACACAGTGTGAGGGGATAAAGAATATGTACATAAGGATATATGAATGAGTGATGGTACAGAGCAGCATAGGCAGATACAGTAGATTGTATCGAGTACAGTATATACATATGAGATGAGTATGTAAACAAAGTGGCATAGTTAAAGTGGCTAGTGATACATGTATTACATAAGGATACAGTCGATGATATAGAGTACAGTATATACGTATGCCTATGAGATGAATAATGTAGGGTGAGTAACATTATATAAGGTAGCATTGGTTAAAGTGGCTAGTGATATATTTACATCATTTCCCATCAATTCCCATTATTAAAGTGGCTGGAGTTGAGTCAGTGTCAGTGTGTTGGCAGCAGCCACTCAATGTTAGTGGTGGCTGTTTAACAGTCTGATAGCCTTGAGATAGAAGCTGTTTTTCAGTCTCTCGGTCCCAGCTTTGATGCACCTGTACTGACCTCGCCTTCTGGATGATAGCGGGGTGAACAGGCAGTGGCTCGGGTGGTTGATGTCCTTGATGATCTTTATGGCCTTCCTGTGACATCGGGTGGTGTATGTGTCCTGGAGGGCAGGTAGTTTGCCCCCGGTGATGCGTTGTGCAGACCTCACTACCCTCTGGAGAGCCTTACGGTTGAGGGCGGAGCAGTTGCCGTACCAGGCGGTGATACAGCCCGCCAGGATGCTCTCGATTGTGCATCTGTAGAGGTTTGTGAGTGCTTTTGGTGACAAGCCAAATTTCTTCAGCCTCCTGAGGTTGAAGAGGCGCTGCTGCGCCTTCTTCACAATGCTGTCTGTGTGAGTGGACCAATTCAGTTTGTCTGTGATGTGTATGCCGAGGAACTTAAAACTTGCTACCCTCTCCACTACTGTTCCATCGATGTGGATAGGGGGGTGTTCCCTCTGCTGTTTCCTGAAGTCCACAATCATCTCCTTAGTTTTGTTGACGTTGAGTGTGAGGTTATTTTCCTGACACCACACTCCGAGGGCCCTAACCTCCTCCCTGTAGGCCGTCTCGTCGTTGTTGGTAATCAAGCCTACCACTGTTGTGTCGTCCGCAAACTTGATGATTGAGTTGGAGGCGTGCGTGGCCACGCAGTCGTGGGTGAACAGGGAGTACAGGAGAGGGCTCAGAACGCACCCTTGTGGGGCCCCAGTGTTGAGGATCAGCGGGGAGGAGATGTTGTTGCCTACCCTCACCACCTGGGGGCGGCCCGTCAGGAAGTCCAGTACCCAGTTGCACAGGGCGGGGTCGAGACCCAGGGTCTCGAGCTTGATGACGAGCTTGGAGGGTACTATGGTGTTGAATGCCGAACTGTAGTCAATGAACAGCATTCTCACATAGGTATTCCTCTTGTCCAGATGGGTTAGGGCAGTGTGCAGTGTGGTTGAGATTGCATCGTCTGTGGACCTATTTGGGCGGTAAGCAAATTGGAGTGGGTCTAGGGTGTCAGGTAGGGTGGAGGTGATATGGTCCTTGACTAGTCTCTCAAAGCACTTCATGATGACGGAAGTGAGTGCTACGGGGCGGTAGTCGTTTAGCTCAGTTACCTTAGCTTTCTTGGGAACAGGAACAATGGTGGCCCTCTTGAAGCATGTGGGAACAGCAGACTGGTATAGGGATTGATTGAATATGTCCGTAAACACACCGGCCAGCTGGTCTGCGCATGCTCTGAGGGCGCGGCTGGGGATGCCGTCTGGGCCTGCAGCCTTGCGAGGGTTAACACGTTTAAATGTCTTACTCACCTCGGCTGCAGTGAAGGAGAGACCGCAAGTTTTCGTTGCAGGCCGTGTCAGTGGCACTGTATTGTCCTCAAAGCGGGCAAAAAAGTTATTTAGTCTGCCTGGGAGCAGGACATCCTGGTCCGTGACTGGGCTGGATTTCTTCCTGTAGTCCGTGATTGACTGTAGACCCTGCCACATGCCTCTTGTGTCTGAGCCGTTGAATTGAGATTCTACTTTGTCTCTGTACTGACGCTTAGCTTGTTTGATAGCCTTGCGGAGGGAATAGCTGCACTGTTTGTATTCGGTCATGTTACCAGACGCCTTGCCCTGATTAAAAGCAGTGGTTCGCGCTTTCAGTTTCACACGAATGCTGCCATCAATCCACGGTTTCTGGTTAGGGAATGTTTTAATCGTTGCTATGGGAACGACATCTTCAACGCACGTTCTAATGAACTCGCACACCGAATCAGCGTATTCGTCAATGTTGTTGTCTGACGCAATACGAAACATGTCCCAGTCCACGTGATGGAAGCAGTCTTGGAGTGTGGAGTCAGCTTGGTCGGACCAGCGTTGGACAGACCTCAGCGTGAAACCATGGATTACAGGAAACATCCTCATCGAGCTAAAGAATAGAGCTGCCACTTTCAAGGAGCGGGAGACTAATCCGGACACTCATAAGAAATCCCGCTATGCCATCAGACGAACCATCAAACAAGCAAAGCATCAATACAGGATTAAGATTGAATCCTACTACACCGGCTCTGACGCTTGTCGGATGTGGCAGGGCTTGAAAACTATTACGGACTACAAAGGGAAACCCAGACGTTAGCTGCCCAGTGACGCGAGCCTACCAGACGAGTGAAATACCTTGCTTCGAGGCAAGCAACAGTGAAGCATGCACGAGAGCACCAGCTGTTCTGGATAACGCTCTCAGTAGCCAATGTGAACAAAACCTTTAAACAGGTCAACATTCACAAAGCTACTGGGCCAGAGGGATGTGTACTCAAAGCATGCATGGACCAACTGGCAAGTTGACTTAAAATTACATTTTCAACCTCTCTCTGACTGAGTCTGTAATACCTACATGTTTCAAGCAGACCACCATGGTCCCTGTGCCCAAGGAAGTGAAGGTAACCTGCCGAAATGATTACTGCCCCGTGGCACTCACGTCGGTAGCCATGAAGTGCTGGTCATGGCTCACATCAACAGCATCCTCCCGGACACCTTAGACCCACTCCAATTTGCATAACGCCCCAACAGATCCATTGATTATGCAATCTCAATCACACTCCCCACTGCCCTTTCTCACCTGGACAAAAGGAACACCTATTTGAGAATGCTGTTAGCTCAGCGTTCAACACCATAGTGCCCATGAAGCTCATCACTAAGCTAAGAACTCTGGGACTAAACACCTACCACTGCAACTGGATCTTGTACTTCCATGACGGGCCTCCCCCAGGTGGTTAGAGTAGGCAACAACACGTCTGCCATACTGATCCTTAACCCTGGGGCCCCTCAGGGGTGTGTGCTTAGTGCCCTACTGTATTCCCTGTTCACCCACGACTGTGTGGCCAAACACGACTCCAACACCATCATTAAGTTTGCTGACAACACAACAGTGGAAGGCCTGATCACCAATAATGGTGAGACAGCCTATAGGGAGGAGGTCAGAGAACTGTCAGTGTGGTGCCAGGACAACAACCTCTCCCTCAATGTGAGCAAAAAAAAGGAGCTGATTGTGGACTACAGGAAAAGGAGGGTCGAACAGGCCCCCATTAACATCAATGGGGCTGTAGTGGAGCGGGTCGAGAGTTTCAAGTTCTTTGGTGTCCACATCACCAACTAACTATCATGTTCCAAACATACCAAGACAGTCGTGAACAGGGCACGACAAAACCTTTTCCCCCTCAAGAGACTGAAAAGATTTGGCATGGATCCCCAGATCCTCAAAAGGTTCTACAGCTGCACCATCGAGAGCATCCCGACCAGTTGCATCACCTCCTGGTATGGCAACTGCTCATTATCCGACCATAAGGCACTACAGAGGGTAGGGCGAATGGCCCAGTACATCACTGGGGACAAGCTCCCTGCTATCCAGGACCTACACAATAGGTGGTGTCAGAGGAAAGCCCATAAAATCATCAGAGACTCCAGTCACCCACACTCTAGACTGTCTTCTCTGCTACTGCACTGCAAGTGGTACTGGAGTTTCAAGTCTAGGACCAAAAGGCTCTAGGACCAAAAGGCTCCTCCTTCTACCCCCAAGCTGTAAGACTGCTGAACAATTAATAAAATCGCCACCGGACAATTTACATTGACACCCCCCCCCCCTTTTGTCCACTGCTGCTACTTGCTGCTTATTATCTATGCATAGTCACTTCACCCCTACATACATGTACAAATTACCTCAACTAACCTGTACTCCCACATACTGACTCGGTACAGACTCGTTATTTGTATTCTTATTGTGTTACTTTTTTATCATTACTTTTTATTTTAGTCTAATTTGTAAATATTTTCTTAACTTTTCTTGAACTGCGCTGTTGGTAAACATTTCACGGTAAAATCTACACTTGTTGTATTCGGCGCATGTGACAAATAAAGTTTGATTTGATTTGAAAGTCATAGACAGAGCTATGGATGCAAGGACTGACCATCCATGGTGTTAAAATTGTAGTTGTAACTATGCTTTGAGGCTACATTTACACTGTTTACAAACATTGCAGTAAAACAAGATTATATGTTGGGTTCTGATTGGGTACGATAGTTTAACTAAGCTCATGAGGCATTTACAAGAATCAGTGGGTATATATCATTAAAAATTAAAAGTCCCAAAAAATATTTGGAAACTAAAGATTCTAGCTTTGTCAACAGCTTCCTTTCTATGTTGACGCCATGAAAGTTGACAGGGACAATCATATTGCAGGTGAAGTGCTCATGTTAAATGCATAAATCATGTTAAAAAGGTTATGAACTTCACAAACTGCCATGTTCCTACGGCTAAGTGCAAATCGGCTAGACTTCGAAATGTGGGATGATGACTTTGATCTAAATAAGTGGCTATTTCAGGCATGTTTCATCATGAAAAAACAGCTCACTTTTCCACTCCACTCGAGATAAACTTGTCTACTTTCTTGGATTTACCAGGCCTTGGACAAAAAGTGTTGGACGTGGCATCAGAGGGATTAGAGTGAAGGAACCTCCACTGAGAGAGGCAAAGGCAAATCCGCCGCATCACGCTACACTGGAGCAATTATAAATTAGTCAGCGTCTGTATTAATCTCACGCGTAGCACTTTGGACTCGTCGGCCGCTTGGCAGCTCAGTTACTTTGACCCAGGCATCAAACCAAGGGAATGTTTTCAAACGGCTGACTGTAGGTGTTTCGGGCTAATGAGACACTTGGCTGAGGCCACTGTTCAGATGGAGGTGTGTGTGTGTGTATGTATGTAACCTTGTGTGTAATCTATCAAAGACGCAAGGCCTCTAACTGGTTACCCTGTCAGGAAGACTACCTGAATACAGCTGGGGTGTGTCTTCAAGTGTGTGCTGTTTAGCTGCTCGGCCTTAATCTGATTTCCAATGATTTTTTTACAGAGCCACGTGGCCTGGGATGTAATGGATGGTAAACACACATGGTAAAAGCTGTTTAAGCACATTTTTATTTTTTAATAGCGATAATTTTTATTTTGTTCATTAAGTGTTTACCCACATATTATAGCGCTGCCAGCGTTGAAGAAAAGCTCAGAATTCTTACATAGTTGATCTGAGTTCTAATCGCACCTGCCTCTTTGCGAACACGGAAATCATGAACAGTATGTTCATTATGTTCGCCTGGCCCCCTGTATTAGTCCCCGGGTTTGCCTTGTTAGCAGGACATTCACCACTCTCTTAATCGGCTAACTCCACCCACTCGCGAGTCGTGGCACAGGACTAGGGCCAGTGTGACGTGAAACGAACTTCTGCAGGACTCTTGCTCAGCAAACCAATGGCAAGTGGCTATACAAGTAGGCAACTATAGACGCCGCTGACAGACAAATGGGTTTGCGAGATGCATCCCCGACTCCTGCCATGTCTCAGCGAACAACTGGTAAATAGTGTCAGATGGTTGTCTGCTGGCATAGACATTATTTAAAAATTCTCCCTCCCCAATTCCATGGTATCCAATTGATAGTTACAGGCTTGTCCCATCGCTGCAACTCTCTTATGGACTCGGGAGAGGCAAAGGTCGAGAGCAGTGCGTCCTCCGAAACACAACCCAGCCAAGCCACATTGCCCGCTTAACCTGGAAGCCAGCCACACCAATATGTCAGAGGAAACACCGTACACCTGGCAACAGTGTCAGCATGCATGCGCCGTGTTCCACCACTGGAGTCGCTAGAGCATGATGGGACAAGGACATGCCTGCCAGCCAAACCCTCCCCGTATGACGCCGGGCCAATTGTACACCATCTCCTGGTTGCAACAGAGCCTGGACTCGAACAAGGATCTCTAGCGGCACAGCGATGCAGCGCCACTCAGTAGGCCCACTGGTAGAGACTTCTATTAGTACTGCAGTAGTTCAACGTTAAAGGGATCTGGCTAGAAGGATGAAGGAAGAAGCTAATGTTAAAAAGAGCCTGACCTCAGCAGGAGCAAAAGATACAAAGATATTAAGACTACTAAGTTCTTATCATAACTTTGCTTTATAGAGAGTACTATTGAGACAGACAGTGGAGTGGCAGACAGTAGGCCGGTTTCCACTGACTCAGGTTTATTCAACAAAAAGTAATGTGTGATGGAAATGGCAGATATAGAAGATATTTTCTTAAGATCGACAACCTTTTAATCCGTTTTGACAGGGGTGGATTTTTCTTTGGTCCAACTTTCAAAGGAAAGAAACTTGGGGTGTGCCGAGTACTTGGACAAAAAGAGCATCGTAACGGATATGGGGATTTATCCGAATACGATTATCACGTAATTATTTTTTTTTGTAATTATCTGTGATCAGAAAAACAGTCATTTTCAGCTGCCAGCAAGCATCTCTCTTTCACTCAAACAGTGGGAAGCGCTGTGTGATCCAAACAACTATTGGTTATTTCTTCTGTCCTGTGAGTAAAGAAATGGACGAGGTATCAATTGAGCTTGCTGCAAAGATGGGATTAGAACAAGCCGCTCTCCGCCTGCTCTCATTTCCCCAGACAGATAGACACGTGTGTGACTCTGTTGGACTCACTCACAGTCACTCGTCTCAGGGCACAAGTCTCCCCTTCTCAAAGCATTGTGTATGACTCAGAATTCATAGCTAGTCATTGTTGTTCAATCAAGTTATTTCCTGTTGACTTTACTGAGGTGATTATGGTTGTTTTTATCTGTCCACTTGGCGATGTTTAGTAGGCCTGTCTGTCCCTGTAACTATCCCTTTGTCGTGATCCAAGCCCATGTTTGCTTGCTGTTGTTATTTTTTTCTCGCCTAGGCATGTTTACCGAGAAACAACTCATTAGAAAACTGAATTAAAAAAAAATGTAGATTGTTTATTTTGATTGTTCAAATGTTGTGGCATAAGTGTTGGGAAAGAAAGCTTTTTCTGCTCTCGAAAGTGAAACAATGTATGGGGCAAGTGAATTAGCCTACCTTCATCTAAATCTGTGTCTGGAATAAATGCAGGCAGTAGTAGCTAGCAATGCATTAGGCTATTTATGAACCTATTTAGTTGATAATTGAATAGGACTGCGTAAGTAAATCATGTGCAGTGAACAACATGTTTGAAAGGAACATAACGATGCGCTCTGAGTGATAGCGCAGTAATGCACACGTGAGGTATAGGCATTTGAAGCGCACTTCCGGGTTTGCTGATCACGAGTAAACCCAATTACGAGTATCAAATTTGAATAATTACATACGATTACGAATATGACGACATCGGCACACCTGTAATGGAAACTGTGTTTTTCCGAATGAATGACGATTGCCGGGTGATTTTGAAGGTACGGGGGGAGCACGTTGATGTCAACACAATCTATCTTTCCATTATTAAAAGAATGTTTATTTGCAGGATCCTTGTCTTGACTTTGAAGAATGCCTGAATTGCTTTGCTTTGCTGGTTAGCTGGATAGCAAGTTCCACCATCCAACTATTTCAGATCTACAGGAGTGCAAGTTTCACCATGGCACGGACTGTGGTGATACGTTGGCACATGAGAAGTATTCGAATATGGTAAATAGCCATGCTGTCTTTCGTGCGCTACCTGAGACAGGAAACAGAGACGTGGGGGGGGGGGCAGGTTGCAAAGCATGCAGGAGGAGGCAGAGGAGATACACAGAGAGGAAGCACTTGGAGAGAGAGGTTAGTACATTGGTTCCCAAACTTGGGGTCAGAGACCCATGTGGGGTCCCCTGGGAAAATATGTACTAATCTTATTAAACAAAATAACCAGATATATTTCAATATGAACATCTCCCCATGGCCTACCTTCCCTAATGGGCCTTTATTCAAATGCTATCCAAATGCAAACCATACAGTTCTCAATATCTCTTACATTTGTGTTTACATTGGTGGTTGTTCGTCTTATCTCGATTGCCCACGGGAGTTTGTAATTTAACCATCTTTGTATGACCAGTACATCCCTGCATGTGGCTGAAAGGGAATTTAGGCAGTCCGATCAATGAATAAGGTACTGTGGCATTGATTTTCAAAGCTCCCCCAAAATGAATGTACACTTTTTGAGCTAAATATTATTAAGAACATGGTTAAACAGCGTTTTATTTTTTTCTCAACTTTGCAAAGTGTTTACTGAATGTAATATTTTGAATTGGCCCAAACCTAAACATAAAAAAACATAGGCAAAAATGAGGCAGACGTGGTGGAGAAGCAGGAATATCGAAATGCCTTGAACCCAGAGGCTGTGAGTTTGTATATTTTTTTATTTATCTGTTATTTTACCAGGTAAGTTGACTGAGAACACGTTCTCATTTGCAGCAACGACCTGGGGAATAGTTGTAGGGGAGAGGATTGGGATTAAATCCCAGGTGAGGACATGTTGAATAATAATGACTGTATAAATGAACATGCACAATGTAAAATTGTACGTCAATGTGTGTCAAATATGTAAGTGGAAAACAATGTTTAATAGCAGGGTTTGGAACCAAAATTATTTCCCAATTGTTTCGGTTTAAAAATAACCACTATTTTTTTTTTCTGTTCCACTGTTCCGACCAGCAAAATAAAGTTCTGAACCGATTTGAACTCCCCAAAAAGTACTGGTTGATATTGTTTCTTTCTGATGCCTTTTAAACCTTTTGAAATCAACATTTTTTTTACATTTAGCTCATTAAAATACCTCACCAATCAGTGTGGATAGAGCAGGCAAGCTAGTTGTTTACGCAAGATGAGACTGACATTTTGTAGGTGGGGAGAGAGCCAGAGAGGGTTGAGGAGGAGGACGCTGGGCATCTTGGGCATCTTTATGACATGCATTATCTGAATTAGGTCCACATAATTATACCGAGGAAGAGCGGCTTCTATAGAGGAACTTTGAATGTCCTTTGAGCTAGCTAGCTGATGAGCTTGTGTTTGCAGAGTGGCACCAGAATGAAAAACACGTGTAAACTTTTTGTAGTAAATAAATCCAACATGAAAAGTGATATCCAGGCATATGGTATCCTTAACTAGCATTGAAAAAGTTAATTCATTCTTCTCAAGCTTATTAAATATCTCTCTCCCTGTCTTCTGAATCAAGCTTGTAACATTAGTACAGTAGCCTATGCTTTGGAGGGGGAGGGACAGGTAGCCTTAACACACACAGGTAAAGATTTTCAGATTGCAGGCAGACACTAGAATAAGTTTCTGAGTGACAGTGTGAGGGCTTTGCATAGGTGCATTTTTTTTGTGGGACTACAAAAATGCTTGGATCGTAAATTAACATTATTAACCGGTTCCCATGCTTTAAATAAAAAAAACGGTTCTGTTCTGGAACAGTATGGATCACTTTCACTCCAGGTTCTGTTTCTGTTGCTTGAAAATATTAATTATTTTACGGATTTCGTTTCTGTTCCCTGAACCGCTTCCTGGATTAAAACGCTGTGTGTGTGTAACTAGTACAACAGGATTGTTTTTGATAATATGCCCAAAATCAACTACATTAGATGTACAGTTGAAGTCGGAAGTTTACATACACTAAGGTTGGAGTCATTACAATTTATATTCAACCACTCCACAAATGTCTTGTTAACAAACTATAGTTTTGGCAAGTCGGTTAGGAAATCTACTTTGTGCATGACACATTCAATTGTTTACATACAGATTATTTTATCACAATTCCTGTGGGTCAGAAGTTTACATACACTAAGTTGACTGTGCCTTTAAACAGCTTGGAAAATTCCAGAAATGTATGTAATGGCTTTAGAAGCTTCTGATAGGCTAATTGACAATATTTTAGTCAATTGGAGGTGTACCTGCAAACCTGTGGATTTATTTCAAGGCCTACCTTCAAACTCAGTGCCTCTTCGCATCTCATCATGGGAAAATCAAAAGAAATCAGCCAAGACCCCAGAAAAAAAATGGTAGACCTCCACAAATCTGGTTCATCCTTGGGAGCAATTTCCGAATGCCTGAAGGTACCACGTTCATCTGTACAAACAATAGTACGCAAGTATGAACACCGTGGGACCACACAGCCGTCATACCGCTCAGGAAGAAGACGCGTTCTGTCTCCTAGAGATTAATGTACTTTGGTGCGAAAAGTGTTAATCAATCCCAGAACAACAGCAAAGGACCTTGTGAAGATGCTGGAGGAAACAGGTACAAAAGTATCTATATCCACAGTAAAACAAGTCCTAAATCGATATAACCTGAATGGCCGCTCAGCAAGGAAGAGGCCACTGCTCCAAAACTGCCATAAAAAAAAGCCAGACTACGGTTTGCAACTGCACATGGGGACAAAGATAATACTTTTTGGAGAAATGTCCTCTGTTCTGAAGAAACAAAAATATAACTGATTTGTCAAAATGACCATTGTTATGTTTGGAGGAAAAAGGAGGAGGCTTGCAAGCCGAAGAGCACCATCCCAACCATGAAGCACAGGGATGGCAGCATCATGTTGTGGGGGTGCTTTGCTGCAGGAGGGACTGGTGCACTTCACAAAATAGATGGCATCATGAGGTAGGAAATTACGTGGATATATTGAAGCAACATCTCAAGACATCTGTCAGGAAGTTAATGCTTGGTCGCAATGGGTGTTCCAAATGGACAATGACCCCAAGCATACTTCCAAAGTTGTGGCAATCACAAAGCCCTGACAAAGCCCTGACCTCAACCCCATAGAAAATGTGTGGGCAGAACTGAAACATTGTGTGCGAGCAAGGAGACCTAGAAACCGGACTCAATTACACCAGCTCTGTCAGGAGGAATGGGCCAAAATTCACCCAACTTATTGTGGGAAGCCTGTGGAAGGCTACCAGAAACGTTTGACCCAAGTTAAACAATTTAAAGGCTGGGGTGCGGACATCTACCGTAACAAAATATATTCTCTTTGCAATTGTATTAGTATAAAATAATCAAATTAATTATCATCTAAAAATAGCAAACAATATAGCTTAGTATTTGAATTATTTATTTTACACGGTCATATTTGCTCATCCTCATCAAGGGTGTCAATCATTTCCGAACCAACTGTATATGTGCTCAATGTTATAAGCATATTCATTCATCTTAATATAGTCACAGTATGGAATATTGTATTGTTATCGTATTTCAAGAACCACTAAAGTATGATTTACTTGAATGAGTCATTTTCTTTGACAGTATATTGTCACACAAAGGTATGAGGGGGGGTTCAAACCTGGAATAATTAAAGCATGATTAATTTACCCTGTTTGAAATCATTATTTTAAGAGCTAGACGTCTTTCTTGAATTGAAATGTATTTTGTTAATAAGTTGGGTTGAAAAGAATACAGCCAAAGATGAATGGGGATGTTAGCAAAAGGTTATGCTGTACAATACTACATCTTTCTGAGTTTGTGGGTTCCCATGAGGGACTCCCAGTATCAGGGGCAAGCAACTAGACTCAGCCACAGGCCAAACTTTGTCCGAGCGAATGGTCAGCCGGAACATAATTATAAAGATTTGTACCCAGAAAACTTACCACAAGTAAGTCCAAAAAGATAACTAATTTGAAAATAGCAATGATTTCCTACCTTGATTACATTGAGATACAATCATATACACTGAGCATACCAAACATTAGGAACACCTTCCTAATATAAAGTTGTACCCGCTTTTGCCCTCAGAACAGCCTCAAATCGTCAGGGCATGGACTCTACAAGGTGTCGAGAGCATTCCACAGGGATGCTGGTTCATGTTGACTTCAATTATTCCCACGGTTGTGTCAAGTTGGCTGGATGTCCTTTGGGTGGTGGACCATTCTTGACACACACAGAAAACTGTTGAGTGTGAGAAACCAAGCAGCGTTGCAGTTCTTGACTCAAACCGGTGCGCCTGGCCCCTACTACCAATCTCCGTTCAAAGGCACTTAACTCTTTCCTTGCCCATCCACCCTCTGAATGGCACAGCTACACAATCCCTGTCTCAATTGTCTCAAGGTTTAACAATCCTTCTTTAACCTGACATAGACATTCACTTCATCTACACTGCTTGAATTGGATTTAACAAGTGGATCACAGCTTTCACCTGGATGTCATGGATATTTTGTATACTTAATGCTTTGTATACTCAGTGTATTTGTAGGAATACTTGAAAACAGATTACCTGATTTAAAAATATATATATATATTTAATTTGTGAATGTTTTTTTAAACCAAAAAACTACATACAGGAAGTATACATAATTTAAACCTTGTTAGCTTTTAAATTCAAAATCATTCTGCTATTACCGATGTTTGATAAAAAATGCATGATTGCACTCGAGGTTGACTATCACCAAGTGTCAAGGCTCAGGAGAAGAGCCAGATAAAGACAGTAACAAACGTTTATTATAAAAACAGGGGGGTAGGCATATGACAGGTCAAGGGCAGGCAGAGGTCAGTAATCCAGAGCAGAGTCCGAAAGGAACAGAATGGCAGGCAGGCTCAGGGTCAGGGCAGGCAGAGGTCAGTAATCCAGGGTGGTGTGACAAGGTACAGAATGGCAGGCAGGCTCACATGCTGTACAGTTGGTTGCCAACCGCCGTATTAAGTCAATTTTCTCACGTGTTTTCCGAACACACGTCCTTTGTACAATTGACTGCAAACACTATATCGCAAACTGTGGCAATCTGGGATTCAAACAACAACATAACAGTCACCACAGAGTGAAACAAGCTAACATTTTGTGTTGTGATGGAGTAAGACAGTTGATCTAAGCTCATTAAGTTATATTCTTCAAGAATCAATGGCAATATAACATTAATTTAAAAGTTTGAAAAAATGTAGAAATAGCAGATTAACCCTTTAACTTGTATGTCTTTCTCCAGCTGTCCACGTTGACCGTGTCAGACATGCAATATTAGTGATGTCAGAGACAGAGTACAGTGGAATGACACTATTCAACCATACAGTGTCTGTGCTGTGTGGAAGGTGTCAGTGGTGGTGCACGTTGTAGTCTCCCGATATAGTGACTCCGTGTTGGACTCCTGCCTGGACATTAGCCATCAACCTACCTGTTGGACTCATACAATAGCAAGGGCAAGCAAAGATCAAATATGAACAAAATGCACCTCTCACAAAAGACAATAACAATATCCAGAGAGAATATCAAACTGACACAAAACAAATCAATTCATAGCTAAAGAAAAGGGCTGCAATTGCACTTTCCATCATCATAATTGTCATCATTATGGAAATCAGCATATCCGTACAGCAAATCAAAAGCTAGAATCCCAAGCCAGCCATGCATAACAGGATAATCTCAAGGTAGAATTGGAAATTCAATCACTCCTATCCCTCTGTTGTGGAGGTGTCATTATGGAGGGCCTTGGTATAGGCCCCTGTGCTCCCTAAGCCTAATAAAGATTACATTCCCATGGTAACACACTGCAGCAGTAGTATGCAGCATCCTTCCACCTACAGTATGAATACTGTTAGCGAACTGTACACATGTGTATACACAACACAGACGCACACACACACGCAACACATACACAATTTAGACAAATGCATGCATGTACACACATGCATACACACACACACACACACCGACACGCGCATGCATTACAGGGGGAAAAGGAATGTACAATATCACACACCCTGTCTTGTTGCTAAATTTATGAAGGATTACCTCCTGTGGTAATAAGCCGGTACAGTATGCTGGGTGCAAACATACACACACACACACACACATACTCACACACACACGATTCACAGGGGAGGAACACAGGATATTTTCATAGACCCTGGCACTCCCAAACCATTTGAAAAATTGCCTCCTGGTGTGATATGGTAATACATGGCTTTAGTAGACACTACACAGACACACACACATACACAGACACGTGCGCATCTTTTTAACAGGGTAAGCAGCCGATACTAAGGAGTGCATCCTATCAGCATAGATTGCTGCAGGGGGGTTGGTGGAAGGTTAGGTAATCCAGCACTGGACTAGCTGTGTGCCATGGTTCAGGGCTCAGGCACCTGCGGCAGCGGCAGCGGCATGATTGGTACTGGAATAAATGCAAAGGGAAAAGCTCACGGTTCTGCAGTCCTGTAGTCCTGACTCAAGCCAACTCTGCAGCGGTTTGACGTGTGTGGCCCACATGCCAAGAGAGCGGAGCGGCTAGCTGGGCAGCGAGAGAGAGAGGAGGCCAGGCTTCAAGAGCAATGCTTCTCGAGAGGTACTGACAGATGCTCCGAGACAAACAAAATCACTAGCTCTGACGGGGAGAGAGGGCTATGATGCCCAAGCTCTCGGCTCGACTAACTCTCTCTTCCCATTGTTACTCAAGTGTTCCTCTTCCTTCTCCTCGCTCCTTGAGTAGCCCTGGGTTGGCTGGAGCACCAGACATGAAAGCAAACCCCCTTCTGTTAAACTCCTTCGTGCGTCGCTTGATGTGGGCTTCTAGTTTTAGAGATGGCGATGGACAGTCCTCATGTCGGGAGACAAATCATGTTAAGAGAATGAGAGAAGGTCATTAGCTGGGCATGCTCCATTGAAGGGTGAAATCTGTGAACAGCGTGACATCACAATCACAGTAGATAATGGACTTGACACATCATTCAATTGAACACATATAAATCTCTATGCGACACGCATCCATTGAAAGACTTGTCTCTTCTTAGAATGAAGGGCATATCTATATTCATGTTGAAGTCAAAGGTTGTCAGTCTATTTCTCCTTCGGGAATATTACAAATAAAAGCGACATTGGAAAGGTAGCATGCAGCTTCATTATGAGAAATGAATCATAATGACCGAGAGAAAAATATGAGACTTTGTCACGGGGTGGCCTGTATTTTATTTAAAGTGCAGTATAATTATCAGTAGTAATGCATCCTAATAGTGTTTGCACACACTCCTATGCATGCAAGTACACACACACACACACACAGAAATCCGCCCAGCCACACCCCTTGAAGTTAGGGAACATCTGAAAAGCTATTCCTAAGGGGCTGTTAATTTGAGAATGTAATAGGCTTTTGGCCCTTGTGTCTTGACCAAACGACTCGTGATTAAATAACAAGATCATTGTTGTCTTATGCCCAGGGAAACATTTCCACAGTTTATATTGTATGTAAGGATCAATTTCTTACACGTGCTTAATTTTATGTCGAGTCCCATATACTGAGAATCTCTGCTTCACATTACTGTACTAAAACAACCCAAAGGGCATCTGCAGTTTTGCAGTGGCTGTGTGGCTCCACTCTTGTAAAGCATTAAGAATATGCAATACAGAACACTAACCAACTGTTCTGAGTTTATAAAGTATCCTTATCAATGGCGATCATTCCCATTTTATGCATTAGTCTTCCTGTCCAAGAAGACCGGCAAACTTCATTCCTTGACACTCAATCGCCGCGTCAACAGACGTCTGCAAAAATGTATTTGATTTGTAAACTGAGCACATAGCGAAGCTCGGAATGTCTGCAAAAGGTGTCATCTTAAAGTTGGGGAGGCAGAGCATATACATTAAAAATGAAATATCTATATTCCACGGCTCATATAGAAAGTGATGATACTGATGCATATGTAGAGGGCCATTGTGTCTTTTATAAATGCCTCTCTAGAATCATAAATATGACTTGCACTTCCTCTCTCCAACCCTCATCCAAACACCACCATTTATTTTCATAGTGAGGCCCGACTACTGTACTGTGGGTCTATATGGGTTTGTGGGGAATTTTTATGGCTTGCTTTCATGTGATGTCAGGCAAGGATCTGGGCTTTTCATCTGGAAATATGTCTTGCACTTCCCCTCTCTAACCCTCATCCAAACACCACCATTTACTCTTTAGTGAGGCTGAACTATCAGAAAAAAAGGTGCTATCTACAACCTAAAAGGGTGCTCCGGGTGTCCCCATAGCTGCTGAAGAACCCTTTGGGAACACTTTCTTCAAAGAGTGTATTGTACTGTGGTTCTATATTGTTTGTATTTATGGCTGGCTTTAAAATTATGTCTGCTGTAAGCTATATACGTGATCGTGGCTTTTTGTCCGTCGTATTACAACAGTAACACCATGAAAACTTGGCAGCTTGATGACTTACTCATAGAGGCTGTGTGTACTATGGTTCTCCCTGCACTGTGATATCATTATGACATGAGCGTAAGAGACCGAAAGAGACGCGGACCAAAAGCGTAATTAGGGAGTAATTGTGTGTTGTCAAACCCAAGATAATTTAGAGCACTGTTCCTCGCCCAGGATTCCCTTGTATTCGTGTGACACAAAAGGTCATACAATGTGGTGGGTGCATAGTAAGGTTAATTGGGAGCTTCCCCCAATGGCCTGCTCTCCCTGAAAAAGCTGTGCCACAATGGCAAAGCACAGGGACTATTCAGTGAAGCTCTACTCTCTTGGCTTTGGCCTCGTATTTATCTAGCATTTAACAGCCTTTATCCCCTAGCCCTGGACGTGCTGTGAGAGCAAAGGCTATTGAGAATTCCTTCAGGAGTATCCATAGTCATGTCAGCATCCACATTAATGTACAAGTGTTCAGAAATATATTGTTATCTTATTTGCAATAAAAGTGACTCCAAAATGAATCAATACATTATTAACAATGAATTTGCGAGCTAGGAATATGGGGCCAAATAATACACGTATGACTACTTTAATACACATAAGTGAATTTGTCCAAATACTTTGGTTGCCTAAAATGGGGGGGATTATGTACAAAAAAAAATCTAAATGGTTCATTTAAATGGAAAACTCTCTTAAATCTGACAGTCTGCACTTTAACGTTATAGTCATTGTAACAATAAACACTGAACAAATACTTTTGGACCTCACTGTATGAGGACATAATATAACATTCATGTCCTACTCGAACGAAGAATAAAGATGATGGTGAAGGATTGCCTTCTCTGGCGCCTTGAATGGTAAAAATGCCTTACCTCAACAAACAGGTGTGTTGACTGGGAGTAGGTAGGAATTTGATGCATTATAGATTGGCCTGAAGGAAATTCATTCCACTTGGGTTTAAAGGGAACACACACACACACACGCACACACACACACGTGTGGTTTTGCATGCATTTTTTAGACAACAATCTGTTGAGCTATGTCCTGAGGGGCCTATCCTTAAATAATAGATGTATTAGAAAATTGAGTATTTCTACCACTGTAACAAGACATGAATAAATCAGGAATGCGAATGCACACCAATTCAATATCACATCCAGGACTTTGTTGAAAAGTGTGTGTGTGTGTGTGTGTGTGTGTGTGTGTGTGTGTGTGTGTGTGTGTGAGTGTGTGTGTGTGTGTGTTTGTGTTATTAAATATACAGTTGAAGTCGGAGGTTTACATATACCTCAGCCAAATACATTTAAACTCAGTTTTTCACAATTCCTGACAATAATCCAAGTAAAGATTCCCTGGTTTATGTCAGTTAAGATCACCACTTTATTTTAAGAATGTGAAATGTCAGAATAATAGTAGAGAGAATTAGTTATTTCAGCTTTTATTTCTTTCATCACATTCCCAGTGGGTCAGAAGTTTACATACACTCAATTAGTATTTGGTAGCATTGCCTTTAAATTGTTTAACTTGGGTCAAGCATTTCATGTAGCCTTCCACAAGCTTCCCACAATAAATTGGGTGAATTTTGGCCCATTCTTCATGTCAGAGCTGGTGTAACTGAGTCAGGTTTGTAGGCCTCCTTGCTCGCACACAATGTTTCAGTTCTGCCCACACATTTTCTATAGGATTGAGGTCAGGGCTTTGTGATGGCCACTCCAATAACTTGACTTTGTTGTCCTTAAGCCATTTTGCCACAACTTTGGAAGTATGCTTGGGGTTATTGTCTATTTGGAAGACCCATTTGCGACCAAGCTTTAACTTCCTGACTGATGTCTTGAGATGTTGCTTCAATATATCCACGTAATTTCCTACCTCATGATGCCATCTATTTTGTGAAGTGCACCAGTCCCTTCTGTAGCAAAGCACCCCCACAACATGATGCTGCCACCCCGTGCTTCACGGTTGGGATGGTGTTCTTTGGCTTGCAAGCCTCCCACTTTTTCCTCCAAACATAACGATGGTCATTATGGCCAAACAGTCATATTTTTGTTTCATCAGACCAGAGGACATATCTCCAAAAAGTACGATCTTTGTCCCCATGTGCAGTTGCACATCTGCAGTGGCTTCTTCTTTGCTTAGCGGCCTTTCAGGTTATGTTGATATAGGACTTGTTTTACAGTGGAAATACTTTCGTACCTGTTTCATCTCTAGGAGACAGAACGCGTCTCCTTCCTGAGCAGTACGACGGCTGCGTGGTCCCATGGTGTTTATATTTGCGTACTATTGTTTGTACAGATGAATGTGGTACCTTCAGACATTTGGAAATTTCTCCCAGACTTGTGGTGGTCTACAATTTGTTTCCTTTGATTTTCCCATGATGTGCAGCAAAGAGGAGCTGAGTTTGAAGGTAGGCCTTGAAATACATCCACAGGTACACCTCCAATTGTCTCAAATGATGTAAATTAGCCAATCAGAAGCTTCTAAAGCACAAATAAATTTGTGGAGTGGTTGAAAAACGAGTTTTAATGACTGACCTAAGTGTATGTAAACTTCCAACTTCAACTGTATAACTGTATACAAGCCCAATTGAAACCTATTTGTGCTCATGTTTGCATATTGTCAGAGTCTATATAGAAGATAGCGAAGGAGTCAGGCGCAGGACACAGGTAAGACTAAAAAAACACTGTATATACTCAATCCAAGAACGTAACAAAAATCCCGTTATCAAACAAAGACAAAACAGAAAGGGAAACCTGTCACGTTCTGACCATAGTTCTTTTGTGTTTTCCTTGTTTTAGTGTTGGTCAGGACGTGAGCTGGGTGGGCATTCTATGTTGTATGTCTAGTTTGTCTATTTCTATGTTTGGCCTGATATGGTTCTCAATCAGAGGCAGGTGTTAGTCATTGTCTCTGATTAGGAACCATATTTAGGTAGCCTGTTTAGTGTTGGAGTTTGTGCGTGGTTGTTTCCTGTCTTTGTGTTCTCTGCACCAGATAGGACTGTTTCAGGTTTTCACATTTGTTGTTTTGTAAATTGAAGTGTTCAGTTTGGATTTATTATTAAATAAGATGAACACTAACCACGCTGCGTTTTGGTCCTCTCCTTCAACGGAAGAAAACCGTTACAGAACCACCCACCACAAAAGGACCAAGCAGCGTGGAAGCAGGCAGCAGCAGGAGAGGTAGCAGCAGCAGGAGAGGCAGCACTATTTGGAGAAATGGACTTGGGAGGAGATCCTAGACGGGAAAGGACCCTGGGCACAGCCAGGAGATTATCGCCGCCCCAAAGCAAAGCTGGAGGCAGCGAAGGCGGAGAGAAGCTGGCATGAGGAGCTAGCACGGCAGAGCAGCTGGAAGCCCGAGGGACAGCCCCAAAAATGTATTGGGGGGGGGGGGGGGGGGGGAGAGTGTGGCAGAGTCAAGAGTCAGACCTGAGCCAACTCCCCCTGTTAACCGTAAGGAGCCATGGATGGAATCAGAGCAGTTGGCGAAGTTGAGGTGTGCGTCTGAGAATGTTGAGGAGTTATTGGACAGATTGGAGGAGAGTGAACGGATGGGAGATGATGAGAACATTCGAGGAGTTGTTGATGGAATTGGAGGAGAGTGAAGAGAGAGAGCTGTTGGTTTCGTGTAGTATGCACGGCATTTGCCCTGAGGAGCGTGTTAGCTGTCCGATGCCACCTGTGTCAGTTCCTCGTACTCAGCCTGAAACTTGTGTTAGAGTTCTGGAAGATTTGATGCCGGCTATACACACCAGGTCTCCAGTACACCTTCACAACCCGGTGTGTCCTGTTCCTGCCCCTCGCACTCACTCTGAGGTGCGTGTCCCCAGCCCGGTACCATCAGTGCCGGCACCCCGTACCAAGCTGTCTCTCCGTCCTTTGGCTACAGGTGCTCCTGCCTGTCCAGCGCTGCTACAGCCTTCCTACTCTCCAGAGCTGCCGGAGTCTCCCGCTTGTCTAGCGCTGCCAGAGCCCCTCAGTCCAGAGGCACCAGAGCCCCTCTGTCTAGAGCTTCTAGAATCTCCTGTCTGTCCAGAGCTGCTAGAGTCTCCTGTCTGTCCAGAGCTGCTAGAGTCTCCCGCCTGTCCAGAGCCGCTAGAGTCTCCCGTTTGTCCAGAGCCGCCAGTCTGCAAGGAGCCGCCAGAGCCGCCAGTCTGCAAGGAGCCGCCAGAGCCGCCAGTCTGCAAGGAGCCGCCAGAGCCGCCAGTCTGCAAGGAGCCGTCAGAGCCGCCAGTCAGCCAGGAGCCGCCAGAGCCGGCAGTCATCCAGGAGCCACCAGTCAGCCAGGATCCGCCAGAGCCGCCATTCAGCCAGGATCCGCCAGAGCTGCCATTCAGCCAGGATCCGCCAGAGCCGCCATTCAGCCAGGATCCGCCAGAGCCGCCATTCAGCCAGGATCCGCCAGAGCCGCCAGTCAGCCAGGAGCTGCCAGAGCCATCAACATCCCTGAGCTACCCCTCAGTCCTGAGCTACCACTCAGTCCTGACCTTCCCCTCAGTCCTGACCTTCCCCTCAGTCCTGAGCTTCTCCTCGGTCATGAGCTACCCCTCGGTCATGAGCTGCCCTTCAGTCCGGAGGAGTTTCCTCAGTCATGAGGCAACCCTCAGTCCAGACGCTAAGGAGGTGGACAAAGACAATGGTGGAGTGGGGTCCACGTCCAGTGCCAGAGCCCCCACCGCGGACAGATGCCCACCCAGACCCTCCCCTATAGGTTTAGGTTGTGCGGTCGGAGTCCGCACCTTGGGTGGGTACTGTCACGTTCTGACCATAGTTCTTTTGTGTTTTCCTTGTTTTAGTGTTGGTCAGGACGTGAGCTGCGTGGGGATTCTATGTTGTATGTCTAGTTTGTCTATTTCTATGTTTGGCCTGATATGGTTCTCAATCAGAGGCAGGTGTTAGTCATTGTCTCTGATTGGGAACCATATTTAGGTAGCCTGTTTAGTGTTGGAGTTTGTGCGTGGTTGTTTCCTGTCTTTGTGTTCTCTGCACCAGATAGGACTGTTTCGGGTTTTCACATTTGTTGTTTTGTAAATTGAAGTGTTCAGTTTGGTTTCAGTTCAGTTTTATTATTAAATAAGATGAACACTAACCACGCTGCGTTTTGGTCCTCTCCTTCAACGGAAGAAAACCGTTACAAAACCAGAGGGTTAAATAAGGAAAATAATTATGAGATGGGAACCAGGTGTGTAAACAGACAAAAAAAAAGGAAAAATGAAACATGTCAGCTCTGGGATTTGAGCTTGCAACCTTCCAGTTACTAGTCCAACGCTCTAACCACTAGGCTACCCTGCCACCCCTATAATATACAGTGGAGCAAAAAAGTATTTAGTCAGCCACCAATTGTGCAGGTTCTCCCACTTAAAAAGATGAGAAAGACCTGTAATTTTCATCATAGGTACACTTCAACTATGACAGACAAAATTTTTTAAAAAATCCAGAAAATCACATATCAGTATAAAAGTATAAAAGACACCTGTCCACAACCTCAAACAGTCACACTCCAAACTCCACTATGGCCAAGAACAAAGAGCTGTCATAGGACACCAGAAACAAAATTGTAGACCTGCACCAGGCTATGAAGACTGAATCTGCAATAGGTAAGCAGCTTGGTTTGAAGAAATCAACTGTGGGAGCAATTATTAGGAAATGGAAGACATAAGAGACCACTGATAATCTCCCTCAATCTGGGGCTCCACGCAAGATCTCACCCCGTGGGGTCAAAATGATCACAAGAACGGTGAGAAAAAATCCCAGAACCACACGGGGGTACCTAGTCAATGACCTGCAGAGAGCTGGGACCAAAGTAACAAAGCCTACCATCAGTAACACACTACGCCGCCAGGGACTCAAATCCTGCAGTGCCAGACTTGTCCCCCTGCTTAAGCCAGTACATGTCCAGGCCCGTCTGAAGTTTTCTAGAGAGCATTTGGATGATCCAGAAGAAGATTGGGAGAATGTCATATGGTCAGATGAAACAAAAATATAACTTTTTGGTAAAAACTCAACTCGTCGTGTTGGGAGGACAAAGAATGCTAAGTTGCATCCAAAGAACACCATACCTACTGTGAAGCATGGGGGTGGAAACATCATGCGTTGGGGCTGTTTTTCTGCAAAGGGACCAGGATGACTGATCCATGTAAAGGAAAGAATGAATGGGGCCATATATTGTGAGATTTTGAGTGAAAACCTCCTTCCATCAGCAAGGGCATTGAAGATGAAACGTGGCTGGGTCTTTCAGCATGACAATGATCCCAAACACACCACCCGGGCAACGAAGGAGTGGCTTCGTAAAGAAGCATTTCAAGGTCCTGGAGTGGCCTATCCAGTCTCCAGATCTCAACCCCATAGAACATCTTTGGAGGGAGTTGAAAGTCCGTGTTGCCCAGCAACAGCCTCAAAACATCACTGCCCTAGAGGAGATCTGCATGGAGGAATGGGCCAAAATACCAGCAACAGTGTGTGAAAACCTTGTGAAGACTTACAGAAAACGTTTGACCTCTGTCATTGCCAACAAAGGGTATATAACAAAGTATTGAGATAAACTTTTGTTTTTGACCAAATACTTATTTTCCACCATACAAAATCCTACAATGTGATTTTCTGTATTTCTTTCCCTCATTTTGTCTGTCATAGTTGATGTGTACCTATGATGAAAATTACAGGCCTCTCTCATCTTTTTAAGTGGGGGAACTTGCACATTTGGTGGCTGATTAAATACTTTTCTGCCCCACTGTATGATGCGTTCCTCTTATTTATTGTTTTGGTGAAATCAATGAACAAACCCGACTCCACAAAGTTTGTAACAGAAAGTCATAGGGGACATGATCAGAACCTTTCATTACAGCACCATTGCTCGACAACACTTGCAGGTTGATGGGGACCATCCATCATGTGTTTGGTTTTTGAATTCCGTCTGTGATTTCACTGCTGCTGTGGATTGGTACTTTACCTGTAGCTGGTTGCCTCCACAGCCCCAGCGCAGGCACCGCACACACAAGGTCCAAGGACGCCTGAGCCCTAACACCAGATTGTATTATAACCCCCTGACACAGGCTGTTTGACAGACTGGTGTCAAAGTCAGATATCTCCCTCCCTTTTTTCCTGACACACTCTGGTTCTTTCTGCATCCCTGCAGCCGATGCTCCAAACCCCCTGAGATGTCATTATTTGTATTGCTTCTGTGATCTGCAGCCTCTGCTGTCTGTAGTCACTTGTTTTGGATTTACAGGGCTGTCGCGATGCGGAAACCGCCTGGGTTTTGGGTTTATTATACCTTCAATGAATGTTTTTGATTGTTAGGAAATGGAAAAAGTGTCTAAGTTGTGACGTTTGATCCATATAGGCTTCCTTTTCATCCTCGTGTCCCTATGAACAGTCACGATGGATCTGAGCTACGGGACAGAACAAAAAGATTTCTTTATCCACTTCAGATTATTCACACTCAGGGACACGGGAGTAAAACCAGTCTCCTGGTAGAGCTTCAATTTAGTCCCTGATTTTAAAAGAATATATCATTATCGACTCCAAGGTCACCCTCCACGTTTGGCTGAGGGATTTTAAGACCCACTTATCTCAAAATCACAGCCTCGTCATCGGAGACTTATTAGATAGCAGCCAGGATGGAAAGTTTAAGTATAATTAAATGGTTCCAATCCAGCTACTGTTACTGGTTTAAATCGAGAGAGAGAGAGAGAGAGAGAGAGAGAGAGAGAGAGAGAGAGAGAGAGAGAGAGAGAGTCTGCTATTTGAATGTATCATCCAATAGCAGGAATTCTATCCTGTGTCTAATTCTATCCTGTGTCTAATTAAAATGCAGGGCTTTTAACTAAGAAAATATTTCTATTGACAGCTGTAACACACCATATATCTTAGGCTATCCTACAGTGTAACTGGTAATTGTAAGTGAAGTTGGCCTCTTTTCACCTTAGTAAATGAAACTTAACATCAACAGGGTAGTTAATGTTTCGAACTCAGTGTTCGGGATATGTGTAAGTCAGCGAGTTCCTATACAACAGTGTGATTTTTAACTCATGTGACAATTCACATTGTGTTGTTATAAAAGAGAGGGGTGGGAATGAGGCAGCGGGGAACAGGGGGTAGACTCAAAGTCTACTGTGGTGAGCTAGCTTTAGCCAACCAGCTACAGTATATCCACTGTCTATTGTGATGTCCATGGTGCTGAATTGAATTCTCATTTACTTACTTGCAAGTGCGGTTATATTATCTAAACCAGCAAAGCTATCTACTTGCATCCCATTTGGGAAACAAACCATGCACAGCAAACATGAGCTTAGCAATATTAGCAAAGTTGTCTTGCTGTCTATTTATGCTCACATTATTGTCGGTGGGGTGAGTACACAGTTAAAGAAAGGAGTTGGATAAATGCCCAGAAATCATTTAACATATGAGAACACACATTTGTATCTGGGACTGGAGACAAAGCAGTTATATGAACTGTGTAGCAGGGATAGGCACTGGATTGGATTTATCCTCTGAGGTATATGTTATCCTGAGCTTGCTCTCATTCAAATGATGCAACTGGGGAAATGTTATATCGCAACCACATATGACTGGAATGCATTTTTATCATGTACTCATGGCATACATTTGGGAAATATACATCTCCTTACAACAGTGTCCAAACAGCAATAAATATATTTACAACAGTGTCATAACACTAACAAGTATCTGTGCAACAGTATCATAACACTAACAAGTATCCGTACAACAGTGTCATAACACAAACAAGTATCCTTACAACAGTGTCATAACACTAACAAGTATCCTTACAACAGTGTCATAACACTAACAAGTATCCTTACAACAGTGTCATAACACCAAGTATCCTTACAGCAGTGTCATAACACCAACAAGTATCCTTACAACACGGTCATAACACCAAGTATCCTTACAGCAGTGTCATAACACCAACAAGTATCCTTACAACAGTGTCATAGCAACAACAAGTATCCTTACAACAGTGTCATAACAACAAGAAGCCTTACAACAGTTTCCTAACACCAACACGTATCCTTACAGCAGTGTCATAACACCAACAAGTATCCTTACAACAGTGTCATAACACCAACAAGTATCCTTACAACAGTGTCATAGCAACAACAAGTATCCTTACAACAGTGTCATAACACCAACAAGTATCCTTACAACAGTGTCATAACACCAACAAGTATCCTTACAACAGTGTCATAACACCAACAAGTATCCTTACAACAGTGTCATAACAGCAAGAAATGTCGATTAAATGTAATATGTGATTTATTTAGTTATGTATAAACAATAATATGATGACACCATAAAAATACTATATCAATGTTAATCATTACTGTAATAAATGCTGTAATAAATTGTACTTTGTTCGTTTATCATTCCTCTCGGCGTTTCAGCTGGTTGACATGAGTGGTGAAAGTATTATACACCGAAATCCCCTGATCTAAATTAATCAACAGACTGCTCTGAAATATTCTCATTACTCATGCAGACAAACCATATGGTGCGTGTTTTTTGCTCTCTGTTTTTCTTTTCCTATTTCTCTATTCCGTCCTTGCACAAGCCATTTGGTCATGATTAGATAGACAGTCATTGAAGATGGTTAACTAACCAAGCCCCATCCACTTTGACAGTATTGTGGTCATTTATTCCGTTATATGTTTCAAGTCATTTCATTTAATGTTACTTGATATACACAGCCCCAACTGGAGAATCACTTTGAAGCTGTATTACAATACATAAACATAAAACCCTCTGTAGATAAATGTTCTTTACCGCAAGGCCTCAAGTCTCAGTATTAGTTTAGCTGCTACACAGTATTACTCTGCTGAACATTATACAAATGTTATGACTGCGGCAGGTAGCCTAGCGGTTAACAACGTTGGGCCAATGCCCTTGAGCAAGGCACCTAAACCTAATTGCTCCTATAAGTCGCTATGGATAAGAGCATCTGCTAAATGACTGAAATGTCTATGTACAGATAATGAGCATCCATGTTTTTAAATCTCTTTCACACACCTACACTCCTGAAAGTGAGGCGGGGCTAAACACGAAACAGGAAAAAACACTCCTTCACAATTATCACAACGTCAAAAACCTTGAGCCACTCAACCACTCATTGAAGCAGACAGGGCCTCCTATTCTGTCAGCAGCTGCTGCAATCGCCATTAAACTCCACGAGCAAGCACAATGTGTTGTGTACACTCCGCATGGAGTCGGTGATAATTTGAAGCATAAAAACCCCAGGCGGTTTGGAGACAGTTTATACAACGTTCATACGCAAGGGTTTATTGCAACATGACGGATCTAATTCATGGAAGCCCGGACTCATTTAATGCCTATTGATTTTTGGAAACAATGACGCGGACTGAGTTGCTTGATGAAAACACGGACTTAATTGAATCCCATGCAGCCTCGGCTCTGTCCAGGGCTCCACTGATCTCTGTCTGTCCCCAGTGGGCACCTCACACTTTACCACACATTTAGGCCCTGATCAATCCAAACCACTTACTTGCAATGCAACTGACATACACTAATTCCAGGAATTTGCAATTTAACTCACAATGAAGATATCTGGGTGATTTCAAACAGGCATACTCGTGTGAAAGGAGGTTGAGCCACCATTGTTTGTTTTGCAAATCTAGAAGGTACACACATGTCAACGTGTTACACATCTCAAACAGACATAACAGCTAGAATGACTCTATGTACCAATTTAAACAGACTGTACCTGTCTATGTAACTACCACGCAAGTACAGTACATAAGGGGCACTTGTGAATATTGATAATATTGTTAGACATGCTCCCTGAGTTTCCAACATTAAGTGCTTCTTCTGTGCTAACTGTAGCCCTATTTTGGTTTTAATCTAAGTGTGCTCTTATTATTCAGCATTGAGGGGAGGGTACCATGGTTACCGAAATGATGATGGAGTTAATTGAGACATCTGAAGGCAGAGGTTTCAGCACTGTGCATACAATTAGCTAGGCTTAGCCTCCTCCGTCACTCATATCATGTGCATTAGTATTGGCATCATGAGCGATGCAGCTGCTGCATTGAACAACACACTAGCCGTAATTACACGGAAGACACTGTCAGAGGGGGAAATGTCACTCTATGGCCTGACAGGGTTATCAGTGTATATCCAAACAATGATTTGTGTTCTTCTCAAAAACCTCACAAGCTATGAAGAGGAGTCTGAGGAAGACGCACGTTAGCGTAAAGGTGCACTATGCCAACGGCTGCAAACAGCTTGACAGTTAATCAAGGACACTTAGCTGATTCCCCATGAACAATCGCAGGTCGGTATATCAAGAGGTGCTACCGCCCTGCCAATCGCCCTATTGATTTAAAGTCGCCACTTGATCTATCTATTTCTGTACATGATACACCTGCAACTCTTTCCTGCATTTGAAAAGTGTGGCAAGAAAAGAATGGGCAGGGAGACAATATTTGAAAAGCCTCAGCGAAGCAGAACAAGGCAAATTCATATTCTAATGCTCCAAGGATGCCAAAGTAGTTGCTATATGAGTGAGTCAATGTTCATAGCATGTATACCTTTTCATCAAGGACAAACATGGATGCAATGGTGCTGATAGTGATATTGGCTTTATTGGCATTGCTATTCATGAGAACTTGATTATGATTCAGAGGTGGACGGACTGTCTTGTGGCAACTTGTGGCAAGTTATGGTTTAAACACACATGCATGCACACACACGATCCATGTTCTGCTAAGAACACCACAAAATGATTTCAGCACCATTGACAGTGCTTGTTTCTGGTAGACCATGTGACGAAACCCTGGGAGACACTCAGATTGTGGATTGTTTCTCTGTCTGATCTCCCAAGGATTTCACCGTCGTTGCCATGTGAGTCAATCTTACATTTTTACGGTTTGTATTCTTTCTATTCATCAGTGCCAAACATCTTCACAGACCATAGAATGGATGAACTCACCCCCAGGTAAAGCTCAGCCTTGGCTTGGCTTGACTCCTCTGCACAATACACAGAAACTCATGTGATTGATCACACAAGCCTGACCTCCCTCACACCTCTGTTCGTAGGTAGCTAGATATTCATTTGTTAGATTCATCTTTCTTAAATCTCTCGTCTGTTTACCGACCCAGCTAAGATGATCACATCTGGAAGACACTGAAGTGGCATGTGTTTTCCCTTCGAAATCACACCAGAGGATTGGAGTGCCAAGGGCAAAGATGTTATTAGCTGCTCGGCAGGACTCTGAAAAGACTAAGTAGGAATGTTTAGCGCTCACTGTAGGCTCAAGGATTAGTGAGGTTTTCTCTCCCTCGCATTGTTTTAAGGGTAAAGGGAGTCGCTGATTTGAAACATTACAATCATTTAATTCAGGGGTGCATAGCATATGGTTTGGGGCGAAGCATGGTTTTGAAATCAAGCCTGTATTCGCAAAGTATCTCAGAGTATGATGCTGATCTAGCATCAGGTCCCCCTGTCTTATCCATGCTTATCTAAAAGGTTAGACTGATCCTAGATAAGGGGTGTAATTCACTAGGAACCAAACAGCACCAAACAGGTCTAAATAGTGAGGGACATTTGTTCATTTGTCCAAAAAGAAACTCTGTTTTCTTTTAATTCTCTGTATTTTTTATTTTTTGCACAAATGAATATAACCCAACATTCCTACTCTGAGACACTTTGTGAATATGTGCCCTGGTCAGGGTTGGGGTCAATTCCCTGTCAATTATAGTCCATTTCTGAAGCACACTGAAATTCCAATCCATTTTCCTTCAACGCTTTCCAATGAGGAACATGTTTAATTGGAATTGGAATTTGGATTACTTTCTGAATTAACTGGAATTGGAATTTGGATTACTTTCTGAATTAACTGGAATTGATATGGAATTGACCCTAACCCTGTTGCTGATGCTTAATCCATATGAGTGTTGAGAAAAGGACAATCTGGGATGTGAATATTTGGTCATTATCCAACCACTTAGTTGGAACTTATTGATCAGCTATTACTACAAAAGGCCCAGTGTGTATCACCCTTTGCTAAAGACGTTCAAAAGGAGTTATTGATCAAAACAAGCCAGATTTGGTAAAACTGTGTATTTACTGTAATGACACAGTACTCAGATTGGTCAATAAAACTGTGTGACGCATTGAACACTTTTGAATAGTTTATTGATGTACTAAGTGCGTTTCGTTATTGAATAACCAAACAAATTCAAAGATAAAATAGTTGCAAAACTGGTGTTGCGGATGTTGTTGGTATTAACTTTACATTGGCATTTAGGTTCATGAACATTTAAGCATAATTCATAGAGATTGCTGCATGAAAATAGATGGGTTCCACTTGTGGTTAGAGTTGAGGCTAAGGTTTACACACACACACACACACACACACACACACACACACACACACACACACACACACACACACAGGGCGTTGTTCTGATGCTGCAGTCAAATTCAGCACCATGGACAGTACCCCTCTGTCAGATTACAGTGGATAAAAAACAACAACACTATTTCTAACTGATTCTAGCAATATGGGTCTCTTACACAGATGTTCATCATAGGACCAAGATGATGTATATGTATTATCATGAGGAAAATAATTCAGATGTGTTACACACACACACACACACACACACCAAATGGTCTGCTAAAATAATCTGCAAATAAAATCACTCATGAAACAATTTACCACCATGGACAGCCCCATTGTTAGGTGTTTCTGTGAGTTACTATCCTTCCTGCATGATGTAGTTTTCAAAAGGCAGATGAGGCATTGACTTCAAACCATATGTTTAGAGGTGTTTTTTTAACATATTAAATACTGAATCAACATAATGCTAGACGACACCATATCTGCTGCTCCACAATGTGAGTTTACAGATTAAGATGCATTTAATACCCTGGTGTAACTCAAGTATGCCTATTTATGTCCAATTTATATTAAAGTGACTATGCATAGAATGCTGTAACAACAAGCTATATAAGTCAATCTGACACTATCTGTTAACAACTGCATGTTGAAAATATTAAATATGTGGACTAAATAAACTCTAGGAAGCATGAATAACTGTGTTTTGTTGTGAATATTAATCAACTATCATGACTCAGCAATGGTTTAGCCTCCCTTTTTTGCAGTCTCTCTCTCTATCTCTCACACACACACACCCATTGATGAGTGTGCATGATTGATGTGCCCTTGGATGCCTGTTCCTCCTCTGTGCGGTGTTTGTTTGGCTCGCCAAATTGACTATTGGTTACTTAGTTTAGCTTGAACACATCCCTGCATGTTTTGATCTGGCCCACAGCGGGACCCCAGCTGATTGGAAAGTCTGCAGGCAAACATCCATTAACACATCACAACCTGGGCTCACTGAAACCTGTGTCCTAATGAAGGTTATTGTCCAGAAAACTATATGTATCAATAGGGATAAGAGACTGTGTGTGTGTGTGTGTGTGTGTGTGTGTGTGTGTGTGTGTGTGTGTGTGTGTGTGTGTGTGTGTGTGTGTGTGTGTGTGTGTGTGTGTGTGTGTGTGTGTGTGTGTGTGTGTGTGTGTGTATAGACATGTTTAACTACACTTCTGGGAACCAGAAGTCAGTGTGTGTGTGTGCGTGATTGAAATATTTCAACATTTGACTTGTGGCATTTTGTCCTCCTT
This sequence comes from Oncorhynchus mykiss, assembly GCF_013265735.2. Taxonomy (NCBI): domain Eukaryota; kingdom Metazoa; phylum Chordata; class Actinopteri; order Salmoniformes; family Salmonidae; genus Oncorhynchus; species Oncorhynchus mykiss. Next base: position 22,115,568 of record NC_048582.1, read on the forward strand.
CTTGTTCTCCTTCTTCTGTCTGTGGGAGTTGTTTTTGTTGTTTTTATGATTGACTACAAAAGGAAGATATCTGAACACATGCTGGGTTGAAGGACTGACACACAAAATACCTGATAAACAACTAAAAATACTAAGGTGACTGAATGTTAACAGAATGCTTCTAAAAGGCCAAAGAACAAAATAATTAAAAACATTTTATGCCAATTTCCTAATGCTTTCAGAGATTGTTTCTCTGACATTTTAAAGGTAGAATGGAAACTGAACTGTGTGTGTTTGCTGGTCAAGTTAAAACCTCTTAAGGATCGGACCCTTTTTTTCAATTTTCACCTAAAATGACATACACAAATCTAACTGCCTGTAGCTCAGGCCCTGAAGCAAGGAAATGCATTTTCTTGGTACCATTTGAAAGGAAACACTTTGAAGTTTGTGGAAATGTGAAAGGAATGTAGGAGAATATAACACATTAGATCTGGTAAAGACAATACAAAGGAACAAAATAAAAAAAATGTTGTACCATCATCATTGAAATGAAAGAGAACGGCCATAATGTATTATTCCAGCCCAGTTGCAATTTAGATTGTGGCCACTAGATGGCAGGAGTGTATGCCTAAAGTTTAAGACTGATCTAATGAACCATTTCATTTCTGTTTTAAATGTTGTATCAAGACTGCCCAAATTTGCCTGGTTTGTTTATTAATAACTTTTCATGTTCAAAACTGTGCACTCTCCTCAAACAATAGAATGGTATTCTTTCACTGTAATAGCTTTGGACAGTGCAGTTAGATTAACAAGAATTTAAGCGTTCTGACAACATCAGATGTGTCTATGTCCTGGGAAATGTATTTGTTACTTACAACCTCATGCTAATTGCATTAGCCTACAATAGCTCAACCGTCCTGCCAGACTCACCGATCATGAAGAAGTTAATTAAGTTCTACGCTGCTGCTACTCTCTGTTATTATCTATACATAGTCACTTGAATAACTCTACCTATATGTACATATTACTTCAATTACCTCGACATACCGGTGCCCCCGCACATTGACTCTTCTCTGGTAACCCCTGTACATAGCCTCGCTATTGTTATTTTACTGCTGCTCTGTAATTATTTGTTACTTTTATTTCTTATTCTTGTTTTTTTTAGGTATTATTTTTAATTTTTAATTAACTGCATTGTTAGTAAAGGGCATTTCACTGTAAGGTCTAGACCTATTGGATTTGTTATATGTAATGTGTTACTGTGAAACCATACAGTTTTTATATGGACTACAATAGCACTGCCCATTACAGAGCTACTTTAAGCAAAACTGGGCAATCTCTACTGTACTTCTCCATATTTGTAAACAGAATAAGATAATTTGTGAGAGAGCCTCATTAGAATACCCTACATGAGAATGTGGCATTTGACCCTGGTTGATAAGTGCTGGTTGCTTCTATCCTTACAGCCTGGTCTCATAGACGAGACGTAACGTAGTAAATGTAAATCCGGCCCTCAAATTAGTATGGTATGTTATACTTGGCATGGTTACATAAGACAGAAGGTTACTGAAGGCAAACATTAAAGTAGGGTGGTTGGTCGGGCTGGATGTAACGCCCGGGGTGTAGTGGGGAAGAAGTCCGGCGCAGGAAGCAGAGAGTTCAGGGTAGCGCTTACTTTTAACGCAGCACAACGGTGAACAGACGCCAACCCATAACAAATGCCCCAAACACGGGGGACTTAAACAGTCCAGCAAAAACCCAAACACACTGACAACCGTGACATACAGCCATGTACACATGTACATCGAAATAATCCCACACAACCAGCAGGCGGGCCGGCTGGAAAATAAAGCCCAACCAATCAGCCTAAACTAAACACAGGTGAAACCAATAAACAGAAAAGGGGAAAAAAGGGATCAGTGGCAGCTAGTAGGTCGGTGACGACGACCGCCGAGCGCCACCCAAACAGGAAGGGGAGCCACCTTCGGTGGATGTCTAGCAACCCAAAGGTTGAGTGTTTGAATCTCATCACAAACAACTTTAGCATTTTAGCTACTTTGGGACTACTTAGCATGTTAGCTAACCCTTCCCCTAACACTAACCTTAATCCTTTAACTTAACCACTAACTCCTAACCTTAACCCTAACCCCTAGCCTAGCTAACATTAGCCACCTAGCTAATGTTAGCCACAACAAATAGGAATTTGTAACATATCATATGCTTTTCAAATTAGTAATAAATTGTATGAATTGTAATATATCTTGTAATTCACAACATATCATACAAAATGGATGATGGACATCCAAAAATGAATAGATTTATTTAACTAGGCAAGTCAGTTAAGTACAAATTCTTATTTTCAGTAACAGCCTTGTTCAGGGGTAGAAGTACAGATAACTGCAGATTTTTACCTTGGCAGCTCAGGGATTCAATCTTGCAACTTTTCGGATACTAGTCCACTAGGCTACCTGCCACTCCAATACATACCATGGGAAACATAACATATCATATACTAACTGGAGTGTCCCAGATTTACATTTACTTTGTTAGGTCTACCCCTAAGCCCAAGTTTATTCTTAGCCATTGGCATGTGATACCGTTTGAAACGCCATAGACACTGATGCATGTAGAAAACGCAAAGTAATCCATATGAGTTGTTGAGCCCGACCCTGTCAGAGGTCCTCTTTTGGACATTATTTCTATTATGTCAGTGATGTGATGTCAATCTTATGACTCCAGTTTTGTTCTCATTTTTGTTTTATCGATCAAAAAAGTAGACCAGGCCTAGCACATTAATAAAACAAAACAAAATGATGAGGTTCCATAAATCTAGCACTACCAACAAGGTTGAGTTAGCCAAGGTGTGTTTTAACAATAGAATTGAAGGAGAGACTAGGACAAAAATCCATAGTGAAACATTTGGGTTAGTTGACACAAAGCATAATTGCTTTGTAATTGCAAACAAAAAATATATTTTGCAATCCTATTTGAAATCGTGACGTACAGTAGCCTACAAAAATAGAACTGTTTGGCCATAATGACCATCGTTATGTTTGGAGGATAAAGGGGGAGGCTTGCAAGCCGAAGAACACCATCCCAACCGTGAAGCACGGGGGTGGCAGCATCATGTTGTGGGGGTGCTTTGTTGCAGGAGGGACTGGTGCACTTCACAAAATAGATGGCGTCATGAGGCAGGAAAAGTATGTGGATATATTGAAGCAACATCTCAAGACATCAGTCAGGAAGTTAAAAGTTGGTCACAAATGGGTCTTCCAAATGGACAATGACCCCAAACATACTTTCAAAGTTGTGGCAAAATGGATTAAGGAGAACAAAGTCAAGGTATTGGAGTGGCCATCACAAAGCCCTGACCTCAATCCTATAGAAAATGTGTGGGCAGAACTGAAAAAGGTGTGTGATCAAGGAGGCCTACAAACCTGACTCAGTTACACCAGGTCTGTCAGGAGGAATGGGCCAAAATTCACCCAATTTCTTGTGGGAAGCTTGTGGAAGGCTACCTGAAACATTTGACCCAAGTTAAATAATTTAATGGCAATGCTACCAAATACTAATTGAGTGTATGTAAACTTCTGACCCACTGGGAATGTGATGAAAGAAATAAAAGCTGAAATAACTCATTCTCTCTACTATTATTCTGACATTTCACATTCTTAAAATAAAGTGGTGATCTTAACTGACAACTGCTCGGCCTCTGACCGCAAGGCACTGCAGAGGGTAGTGCATACGGCCCAGTACATCACCGGGGTCAAGCTTCCTGCCATCCAGGACCTCTATACCAGGCGGTGTCAGAGGGAGGCCCTAAAAATAGTCAGACTCCAGTCACCCTAGTCATAGACTCTCTGCTACCACACAGCAAGCGGTACCGGAGTGCCAAGTCTAGGTCCAAGAGGCTTCTAACCAGCTTCTACCCCCAATCCATAAGACTCCTGAACAGCTAATCAAATGGCTACCCATATTATTTGCACCCCCTTCCTCTACTGCTGCTACTCACTGTTAGTATCTATGCATAGACACTTTTATAACCCTACCTGCATGTACATAATTACCTCACTTACCTCGACACCGGTGCCCCCGCACATTGACACATTGACTTGTACCGACCTGTACCCCCTGTATTTATTGTTATTTACTGATGCTCTTGAATTATTTGTTTTTCTTATCTCTCACTTTTTGGGGGGTATTTTCTTAAAACTGCATTGTTGGTTAATGACTTTTAAGTTGTCTTTTCACTGTAAGGTCTACACCTGTTTTATTCGGCGCATGTGACAAATAAAATGTGATTAGATGTAGTTAATTATTTTACCGCATTCAACAGCAGTTCCTATCAGAGAGATAGTAACATTCACCCTGGAGGGCACTCGCATGCTGGGCTTGGTGCAATACACACACCAGGGATTATTATTCTTCATAAAATGCGCAAATTAATCATTAGATGAGGTTATAACCGACCCCCGATTTGGAAACGAGTTGTCTCCAATTCCTTGGCAACGCGTTATGTCGTCTAGTCTACTTTTTTTTAAACAACAGAAGCGGACCTAAAGCAAGGATTCAGTCTAATCAGTAACATGACATAAGGAACGTCGTTTGGAATCCATAACCTTGTTGGCTTTAGAATGGGAATATTATTGGTCAAAAAAAGACAGAACAGATCAACAGCTTTTAGTGTGAACATTTTAACGCTTTCTAGTCCTCTATGTGGATAGATTTTTTTCAGCATTCCCTCAGACGATGGATTTTTTCCATTGCAGCTCAGTAGAGGGTGTGAGATCTTTCTAAGAGCACCGGGCTAGAACGAGCACAGTCTCTGTGTAACCTCTTTGTGATTAAAATCCACCAAAGGAAAGCACTGGAAACAAAAGCATGGAAGACACCGAAAGGTGTGAGGAATGCGTTTTTTTTTTTGCAGTGGCAGTGTTATCAGCACTACATCTCGAGCGTCGGGTGTGAATTCAGCACCGAGGGGGAAAGAACAGCACCCACTGCTACCGCAGCACGACGAGAAAAGCACGGATTTATAAAATTTGCAAGGTCAGTCAATACCGATCGAAAGCCCAAAAATGTGTCGACTGCTATTGCGGTTTGTTGTTTTCAATTATTTTCATACCAGCAAAAGGATCCATTCGATCTGAGGCATTCTATATGGTCATTTTAAAGCTGGACGCCTGGACATAACGGGCTAGAAGAGCATGGATATTATAAAGGACTGTCGTCATTTCTTTTAGACCCGTCGGTCTATATTTTTGAGGATAAACTGGACTAAAAAACATTGACTCAACAGCTCGTTTTCATGTCTTGAAATCGGGGATGAATTGTTTGTATTGAAAATGCTGCTTTGGATTGTCTTGCTGAAGGCGGCTCTTTGTGTTGCTATTGGAAATGTTACAAGGGACATTTGTAAGGAGCAGATATGCTCCTGCAATGAGATTGAAGGCGATTTGCACATTGACTGCGAAAAAAGGAGCTTTACTAATTTGCACCATTTGACTGGTCCCAGTTCCCAGTTTTATCACTTGCTATTGCATGGAAATTCTTTATCCAGGCTTTTTCCCAATGAGTTTGCTAACTTTTACAATGCCGTAAGCTTGCATTTGGAAAACAACGGTTTGCATGACATTGTCCCTGGTGCTTTTCTGGGACTGCAGCTCGTGAAAAGGCTACACATAAATAATAACAAGATACGGTCATTTAGGAAGAGCACCTTTCTTGGTTTAGATGACTTGGAATATCTTCAGGCTGATTTTAATCTATTGAGAGACATTGACCCGGCCGTGTTCAGGGACTTAAATAAACTTGAAGTGTTAATTCTAAATGATAACCTCATCAGTGCACTACCTATAAATGTGTTTCAACACGTTCCCATCACCCATCTCGACCTGCGAGGGAACCGAATCAAAACGGTGCCTTATGAGGGAGTTCTCGAACAAATACCGGGCATTGCGGAGGTTTTATTGGAGGATAACCCCTGGGACTGCAACTGTGACCTGGTTTCCCTGAAGGAATGGCTGGAGAATATACCGCAGAACGCGCTTATCGGCCGGGTGATCTGCGAGGCTCCAACGCCACTGCAAGGGAACGACTTGAACGAGACATCGGAGATGGATCTGTGTCCTTCAATAAAAAGTGGTGCTGACGAGAGTTTAGTTGCACCTCCTACCCAAGAGGAGACCTCTGTACCTGGGCCCGTTCCAACGCCTTATAAAGCTAGTGGTGATCCTGGGTCCCCAACTCCAGGGAATGGGAAAAAGGGACGCTCTAAATCGCACTGGCAGTTGAAAACGAAGCCCACATCTATGACAGGTGTGAATGGGGAGAGAGAGCAGCTGCAGATTGTGCAGAACGCATCATGCCCTGTGCCATGCAGCTGCAAGCTCATTGGATCCCGGCAGGGGTTAGGGGTTAACTGCGAGGGCAAGAAGATAGAGAGCTTGGCTAACCTAAAACCCAAACCCCTCACTGCGCACGAATTAAACATGAGAGATAACAACATCCATGCTATAAAAAAGAACCATCTCAATGGCTATTCAAGTCTGAATCTCCTTGATTTGGGTGGAAACAACATCAAATTGATAGACAACAGCACTTTTCAAAACCTCACCGAATTAAGATGGTTGTACATGGATAAGAATTACCTGGATACGCTCATTGCGGAAATGTTCATTGGACTTCAAAATCTGGAATATCTAAGTTTGGAATATAATGATATACAGCTGATACTGGCAGGCACCTTCAGCCCTCTGCCTAATCTGCGAGTGCTTTTCCTCAACAATAACTTGCTGAAAGCGCTACCTGTGGATGCTTTCCTTGGAGTGTCTTTATCAAAGATTAGCTTGCATAATAATTATTTCACATATCTCCCTGTCGCAGGGGTCTTAGATCAACTCAATTCGATCATACAAATTGATTTGCATGGGAACCCTTGGGATTGCTCGTGTAATATTGTCCCTTTCAAACAGTGGACGGAGAAACTGGGGGCAGATGTGATCGTTAGTGATCTCAAGTGTGAGTCCCCAGAAGAGTTCTGGAAAAGGGATTTCCGTCACGTCCGAAATGATCTGATGTGTCCCAAGCTGTATGACAAAATCTACCCCACATCTCTCTCCAAAAACAGCACTTTCACCGCAGACACGGGTACGCGCTCGAACTCCTATGTGGAGCCGAACAGGGTATCCATCTCTGTACTAGTCCCTGGGCTACTACTGGTATTTGTCACGTCTGCGTTCACTGTTGTAGGGATGCTTGTCTTCATCTTGCGGAATCGCAAGAGATCAAAGCGGAGGGATGGTAATTCCTCTGCGTCAGAGATAAATTCCTTGCAGACAGTGTGCGACTCGTCTTATTGGCATAGCGGGCCTTACCATGCAGACGGGGGCGCGCAAAGAGGGTTCGACTGTAGCGCCCATTTCTCTCCAACAAATGATGCGTAAAATGACCACTGACAATAGAACCTGGAATACAAACAGACAGACAAATATACTGCGTTCTGTTGACACAATGGCAATTGAAGAACAATAAACAAATGCTATGTTTCTAAGCTTCTTCACTCGCTTTTTGTCGGAGATAGACCATTTTTGTTTGCTCCAGTTGACTGTGGTGCCAATGAGTCTGCTACTGAACCAACTGTAATATATGTATAGACCCCTTCCCCGGCCCCCTATCCCAGTACAGCTATTTGCCGCAATCAGACTGACTATCTGAGAGAGAAGATTCGGGAAATGGTGCACGAGCGCATGAATGTAATGTAAATAACTGACTGTATCATATCTGCATGATTTCGCATGGTTTCAACACACACTGGGGAACCATACCATAATTAACGAAGAAGCCAACCCGACCCTTCTTTCATGTTATCAATATGAATATATACAGTATATATATACATATAAAACCATATATGAATATATACAAAGTGCCATTTCTCTATTTTTTTGTGAACTGCGTTATAGGATTTGTATTTGTTGTTTTAAAACTGTTAAAAAACGGAAAAATAACACATTTGGATGAAGAAGAAGATAAACGCTGTCCACGCATGTTCTTTTTTGTTTGTTTTATCATTTGATTGTCGATAAATATCGGGGTTATTTATAATTGGTGCAAACCTTATCATATCTGCACATTCATCTCTTTATGAATGTATAATGTGTTATTTTATGGTGTGCCAATTGTTGAATTTCAGATATTCGGGATGCAGATGAGCATGACCAATTAACGTCACTCAGATGGTTATGCTGCAAGGTTAATGTAGCTAAAAACAGTTCGTGGTTTTGTGTGTTAATGCCTATAGCCTGCTTTGGGGGAGAGGAGAAGGCTTTACCGAATTATATGGGGGTTTTCTAACTGCATATTTTTTCAAAATTAAAATGTTTTCAATGGAAGTAATGGTATGTGCAGTTCGATCTATGTACAGAGCGCAGGTAGACTAGAATGCTTTTTTTATGTAAAAAGTATTCCTCCACAAAGCGTAGGCTATGATTCACCTCCATTTATGTGAGCTTTTGTAAAGCCATCTACTGTGTCCAAATAATAGAAATGGACTTACATTTTTTAAACTAACGTGCTTAAAATAGATTGGGCAATGGTCAGTTTGCATACAGTAAAACAAAAATAAAACCCACGTTTTAGCATTCGACAGTATTCGTCTGATGCCATAGGGAAGACTAGGCAGGATCACCGCATTACTCTAGACGAGGAAACTCACGATGTCGCTGTTGGTGCATCTTCTCCATTGGAGGGAGGGCTGAGGTATAGGAGTTTTGCAAAAGGGCGTTTGGAATGGGAATCTTTATCTTGAGATGTTAATTAAATCGTCTATGAATGGGCAATGATGCATTAAGAAACATATATATTATTCAATATTAAAAGTGTTCAGCAGTCGGTCTGTTGCCCAATGCTATGACATTTTACTGAGCAACTATAATGATATCAAGATGATGATTACAGTGTACAATAATGGTTAGCATTAAAGGTGATATTCTGATAATCCATTCAAATGGATCAATGTCACTGATTCTGCAGTATCACGGTACAGATCGTAGGATTGTGAAATGTTTTGTCTTTGTTTTATATATATATATATATATATATGAATACTGTGTAAATTCAAGCTCTGAATTCGTTTTGTTCATACTGGTTTTTATTTTTCATTAGGATCAGGTCCATCAATGTACCCACTGTATTTAATTATCTTATAAATTAGCATATGTGCAAGAGACCCCACTGCTACAATCAGTTTTGGAATAGTCTTGTCAATAAGGAATGACAAGTCAGACTGGCCTGCAGAAGGCCAAAGTGCTCAGAACCATTTCAATGTCAAACATGTCTCAACCCTGTCTGTTTCATCATTTATCGTAATACAGCAACAAGCATTTTCCCCAGGCCTTTTTAACACTGTGGACTGACAGACTATATGGTTAAATGTGTGACTGTATTAGCAGAACAATGTTCATTGTCGAGTGTCTGGGCTGTGTGTGTGTGTGTGTCTATACATTTAAATAATTAGAATTATTGATTAAATGTGTGTGCGAGTGCACTAGTGTCTGTCTACATGTGTGTGTATGTCTGTATTCCACCCCCCCCCCCCCCACACACACACACACACACCCACCACCACCACTAAATGTAACCAATCACATAGGCTGACCTTGGGGAGTATTATCTTAGCAGATCTTTGGCAACAACAGTGATGTCCATCACTTCAGACTCCAGTTTGTTGGTGTATTGCTTCAAAGGGTAATTATCCTTCTCTACTGTGGAACATTTTACCATGGCTCATGAATTATTGGTCATCTCTCAACGCTGTGTCCCAGAGTTACATTTATATGCTTTACTACATTTGACCTGCTTCTATTTTGTTAAATAAAATGTGGTTGAGGTTGAGTGAAATCTATGGGTTTCTAAGATATTTCATTCTTACCTGTGTTGAACTGAACCACAATATAATTTGATATGTGTGTGCTAAATGTGCTTGTTTTGTTTCAATAATAACCACGTGGTCTGTGCTGTCCATGGTTCGGAAAAGTGCTTATGCTAATGCGGCCAACTTATTTCAGCACCATGGACAGCACATGTCTCTGCCAATGAGATAGCAGTCATATTGGGTGTTCAATGTACTCCATGGTTTCATCTCTGAGGTAATGCAATGCTGTCAACAATTATACCTGTGTTTGGGTACATTCAAAATACAGAATATTATGTTGCTTCTGATGGCAGGAGTATGATGCTTGCAACATCAGAGTTCAAGTTTGACCCCAACACGGGCTTCCTCCTCTTATCCTCATATGCAGTATTACATGATGTTTGACCAAACCATTCACTGCTCTCAGTTTTTTATCAAATGTGAGCCTTTGTTTTACTGTACAGCAATGCAAAGGTGCTGATCCTTTGTTCATTTGCGAAGAAGATACTGGCTGGTTATTTCAAGGTGAAATACACACAACCTGAATTCCTTGGAAAAGTCATTTTGATTTTTGATATCACCAACTGTCCAGTCATGTGCTGCAGTTTACAGATCAAAGCCTAACCTTACTGTGGCTTTGCTCTCTGCAGCGATTTTTATTTTAGCTGTGAACCCCAGGTGTGCTCTGTACAGTTCTGACCAGAGCTTAACTTACTCTTGTTTTGCTCTCTGCAACCCCAGCAGGCTACACACACTTAACTGATCATCTCCCTGAGAAGCTGGCAGCTTGTTGCAACCCTCGCAGCACGGCACCCATCAGCAGCACACCTCGGGAGTTTACTTTCCCGATTACTCCCAATGCCGGTGTAAATACCACAGCTGTTGTTGATCAGTATGACTGATCGGACCACCAAGTGCTGCCTGTGACCTAACCTCTTCAATTCTCAGCCTCCACGTATTGATTGGATCTATTGACTCGATCATTGACTTTGTTTTGAGCCGCACGCTGCACTATTGTTTCCATCCTTCAATGGCAGAGGCTTTTGAAGCTTCCGTCATTCCTACCTGAAATGACCAATATAATATGCCTTTGTCGGTGCTGTAACAATAACACAACTGATATGATGTTGTATAGATACTGAAATAAGACATTTGGACTAAGATAGGGCTCATCGTTCGCTGGCATGAAGGTTTTTCTAGACCTTTATGTATTTTGATCAGCAGTAACTTTTGCCAAATTGGTGCATTAAGGGTTATGTAGCAGCCTGGAAGGAAATGTAGACCAAGGTAGGTTGGATATGAGAGACCTACTGCCCTCACCCCTCCAACATGCCTCGTTTTAATTCGCTGAAGCTTTCTTAGTTATTGGTTCTGGCCAAAGGGAAACCTACCTCCATTGCTTTTTACAATTATTGGGCTTTTCAAAGTGCTAATTGTAACTGGGCCAAGGTTAACGTGTCTTATTGATGGAACACACACAAATAGAAAAAGGGTATTACAATTTCATCTCAGATGGTAAAATGGTTCTCTTTAATTCTGAAATGTAACAAGTAATACCACATAAAGGCAATTAGGTTGAAGGAAGAAAAGTATTACTTTTACTATGCTTGGATTTAGTTTTTCTTCATTATTTTTCATGGATTCCAGGGCTTCTGGTAATCTCACGACAAGCTTTCCTTTCTGCGCCTTCTTTTGTACATGACATCACAAAGCAGCTCACAGTAGGAGTGCTAATCTAGAGTCAGGTATCCTCTTTCCATGTCATGTAAATCATTCCTAGATCAGCATTCCTACTCTGAGACACATTATGAATATGAGTTGAGATCAGATCTGAGGACAGCCCCTAGACTTCTCCAGGCAGATGGGAAAGCAAACTATGACACACTAAGGAATATATGGGCACAGAGAGCTGAAGGGTTTCCTGTCTCAGTTGTTTCATTGATTGTTTTCCATCTCCTATCTCAGGTTGAATATAGGCTGTTGTTAGAGCAGTCTGGTCATTGATGGCCAATGAATCGATAAATTGTTCAAAGAGGACATATTGATCACACCACCCACTCAACGTGCACTCATGGGAGTGGCAAGCAGTGAGAGAAGTACACCTGATCCCTCAATGCTACCCAAGCTGAGTTTGTGTATTGTAAATGTCAGAGAAATTGTTTACTCTGACATAGTAGTTCACAATGATGTTCTTTTGAGGCGTCTGCAGGGAGATGGGCCTGTCTTAGCCATCTCTTATATTCCGCTCTCCTATTTAAAGACACCATGCTTTCCCTCTATTCTGAAGCAACCCTTTACCATGTATTCAGTCAGTGGCCTTCACTCGCTCGAGGATGTTAACTGTCAGATCAACGCGATGCGGCAGGTCTCTCTCTTTTCTTCAGTTGTCAGCAAATGTCATGATGTTTTCAGTGTTGCTCAATGGACCTCCCAACATATTTATGTGGCTTTCAGTCCCTATTGAGGGGAGTATGTCAGTTGGTTGACTAGCAAACCACATGTTCATCTTGGTCTTGGATGGGATTCAATTAAAAAGGATCTTTCTATTTACAAGACACCCCTTCTATAACTCCGAAAACGTATCTGGATTATTGTTGGAATGTTATGGAATGTTATGTCCTCGGAATGCTGAGAGAAGTAGACAAACAAACCATTAGAGAAATGTTATCCCTAACCTTCAGTAGCCGAGACGTAATGGGAGTCAAAATACATTTTAGCAGAATGATAGCAGGGTCAACAGATGCTGTGAGTGTTCTGCTTTGGGCTCATCCCAAGAACAATGGATTTTTATTCTCATCCATACACCGTGTGAGGGATGAACGACAGCAGGGTTACACGCAGATTAGTAGGTTTTACATTCCCATGCTATTAAATTTGCAGCCAAATGGCTTTTTTTTTTTGTGAGATAGATTTGTGAAATAGACCTAATGTAGGGAATACGAAGACAAAAATGTAAACATTTCAAAGGTGCAATTTACTCAGGATCAGGATGTTGGCTAATAACTGTGTAGAGGCTATAGTCGTGTGTGTTCACCGTAACATACATAGTCATGTCTTTGGTAGGTAGAGGTCAACATTGGAATCTAAATCCAAAGACAGCAGTGAGGACCATATAAAAAGTGATTGTAAAAGCTCTCATGAATTCCAACTGAACTGCAGCGGAATGAACATTCCTGAACATTATTGCAGATTGCAAAGTGTGTCTTACTATTTCATGGTGTATTCATTCTGTGCTTAATGAATTTCCAAACAGTTCACTTACTGTAGGTGGATTTGGTCTTACATGGCATTGAATGCGAACACAATAGCATGTTGTCAACTATCAAACAATTGTCTGGGCGAGTCAGTTAGTGTGTGCTAGTCTTTTCACCCTCAATGTTACTGCAGTGCCTGTGAGGTGCTTGATAATTGCCTAAACATCACTCCCATGGCCTGGCCAATTTCCTCTGATCGCTTTCTCTGCCGTTTTTAAGGTTCATGGCTAAGGGCAAGAAGTATAGATTTTTACATAGATTTGGGGAATTTGATGTGACATTGGAGTCAATACGACCTGGGCATTTGAAAAAATGTTGGAATGACTTGTATTTGCAGAACTACCCATGGAGCTAGAAGCTTCCAGGCTTACATTATATTCACAGTTGAAGTCTGAAGTTTACATACACCTTAGCCAAGTACATTTAAACTCAGTTTTTCACAATTCCTAACATTTAATCCCAGTAAACATTCCCTGTTTTAGGTCAGTTAGGATCACCACTTTATTTTAAGAATGTGAAATGTCAGAATAATAGTAGAGAGAATGACTGATTTCAGCTTTTATTTCTTTCATCACATTCCCAGTGGGTCAGAAGTTTACATTTACTCAATTAGTATTTGGTAGCATTGCCTTTAAATCGTTTAAATTGGGTCAAACGTTTCGGTTAGCCTTCCATAACCTTCCCACAGTAAGTTGGGTGAATTTTGGCCCATTCCCCCTGACAGAGCTGGTGTAACTGAGTCAGATTTGTAGGCCTCATTGCTCACACACGCTTTTTCAGTTCTGCCGACACATTTTCAATGGTTTTGAGGTCAGGGCTTTGTGATGGCCACTCCAATACCTTGACTTTGTTGTCCTTAAGCCATTTTGCCACAACTTTGGAAGTATGCTTGGTGTCATTGTCCATTTAGAAACTTGAACTTCCTGACTGATGTCTTGAGATCATTATGGCCAAACAGTTTTATATTTGTTTCATCAGACCAGAGGACATTTCTCCAAAAAGTACGATATTTGTCCCCATGTGCAGTTGCAAACCGTTGTCTGGCTTTTTTTTATGGCGGTTTTGGAGCAGTGGCTTCTTCCTTGCTGAGCGGCCTTTCAGGTTATGTCGATATAGGACTCGTTTTACTGTGGATATAGATTATTTTGTACCTGTTTCCTCCAGCATCTTCACAAGGTCCTTTGCTGTTGTTCTGGAATTGATTTGCACTTTTCGCATGAAAGTACGTTCATCTCCAGGAGACAGAACGCGTCTCCTTCCTGAGTGGTATGACAGCTGTGTGGTCCCATGGTGTTTATACTTGCGTACTATTGTTTGTACAGATGAACGTGGTACCTTTAGGTGTTTGGAAATTGCTCCCAAGGATAAACCAGACTTGAGGAGGTCTACAATTTGTTTTCTGAAGTCTTGGCCAATTTCATTTGATTTTCCCAGGATAACAAGCAAAGAGGCACTGAGTTTGAAGGTAGGCCTTAAAATACATCCACAGGTACACCTCCAATTGACTCAAATGATGTCAATTAGCCCATCAGAAGCTTCCAAGCTGTTTATAGGCATAGTCAACTTAGTGAATGTAAATTTCTGACCCACTGGAATTGTGATACAGTGAATTATAAGTGAAATAATCTGTCTGTAAACAATTGTTGGAAACATTGCTCGTGTCATACACAAAGTAGACGACCTTACCGACTTGCCAACACTTTAGTTTGTTAACAAGACATTTGTGGAGTGGTTGAAAAATGAGTTTTAGTGACTACAACATAAGTGTATGTACACTTCCGACTTCAACTGTAACTCTTTTGACAGTGGTGACTAAGCTGTGGGAAGCTTATGTACATTTGAACTTGGCTATTAATAGATTGAAGGTGTCACTTTTGTTTAACTGAGCAGACCACCGTCGGTGTCGAAACTATGGCTAGACTTGGACAGGAGGTAGAGCTTCAGTTAGCTGTGTCTAACTGTCATACCACCTGACAAATTATGAAAACAACCTTTGAGCCGTGTCATCTAAGAAAACGTGTAGGAGAGGAGCAGTGACGGTCAGTGCCGTTTAAGATGAGGGAGGATGATTTTTTTTTTATGAGCATGGCTTTATTTCTATCACAGCATATTGGATGACTGTCTTTCATATTCTTTTCACCTAGTTCAATCTAACAGCAATAGGTTATTAAGGATACTACATGATACTCACATTTTCCCTGTTCTCATGAGGTTGCTACAACCTAGCCTATGATTGAAAGTTTATAACGTAGGTGCACACAAGTCAAGAGACAAATTTGAGGTGACACACATGGACAGACGGTGACATAGCCTTGCAAACTATTTTCTGTATCTGGCTGATTATAGGGTGTAATAATTAGTCCAGCAGTTGCAAACAAGAGTTTCTATTGGACAAATTCAGGTAGGTTAATCCTTATTTTGCTCCGTTTGCTTCCGTTTAAGAAATGTTTTTCAACAGAACCGACCGAATGAATACACCACTGATCACGCTTAAACACAGTTCACTTTCATAGCAGCCAAATTGTATTCCTTCTCACATCTATGTGCTCTCCTCCTCTCATGTGGACTTCAATGCACAACACATCAGCTGTATGTGACCTGGCAAAAAAAACTACTTTCCAAGCCAAACTGCTACACACCGCCTACATCGGTGTCACCATATTAGCTAAAGTAACGTCATAGTCAACACCGACATGTTGTAACGTTACAGTCTACAGTCAGTAAGCAGTTACACCGGCGGGCCTCGGTGGCAATACATTTGTAAACTAAAAGCTTACCTTGACTTGGAAAACTTCCAGTGTTATGTTGGATAGTCATAGCTAGCACTATTTGAGCAGGGTGTTTCAGTAGGCTAGACTAGCTAGCTGGATTTTCTAAGCTAAGTAGGTGAAACTAAAAGTGAGAAAAAGAAACGGACACTCTCTCTCTCTATTTCTCTCTTGCTTCTCTTTCACTTTGGAAGATAATTAATTTGTTTAATACTGTTCTAAGAGTATTGTCTTTCTCTCTCTTTGGAT
Organism: Oncorhynchus mykiss; assembly: GCF_013265735.2. NCBI lineage: Eukaryota > Metazoa > Chordata > Actinopteri > Salmoniformes > Salmonidae > Oncorhynchus > Oncorhynchus mykiss. Next base: position 22,131,731 of record NC_048582.1, read on the forward strand.
CATCTTGTAACGGCGTTCTTCGTTTGTTGAAAGAGAGGCGGACCAAAGCGCAGCGTGGTGGTTGTTCATTGTATTTATTGACGACACTATACATGAACAAACTAACGGAAAAAAACAAGAAACGTGAGAACTCAAAACAGCCCTGTCTGGTGCAAACACAAAAACAGGAACAATCACCCACAAACACACAGTGAAACCCAGGCTACCTAAATATGGTTCCCAATCAGAGACAATGACGAACACCTGCCTCTGATTGAGAACCATATCAGGCCGAACATAGAACTAGACCAAAACATAGAAAAACAAACATAGACTGCCCACCCAACTCACGCCCTGACCATACTAAATAAATACAAAAACAAAGGAAATAGAGGTCAGAACGTGACAGTACCCCCCCCCAAAGGTGCGGACTCCGGCCGCAAAACCTTGACCTATAGGGGAGGGTCTGGGTGGGCGTCTGTCCGCGGTGGCGGCTCTGGCGCGGGACGCGGACCCCACTTCGCCATTGTCTCAGTCCGCCTTATTGTCCGCCTCCGTGGCTTACTCACCATGCCCACCCCTCTCAATGACCCCACTGGACAGAGGGGCTGCTTGGGACAGAGGGGCAGCTTCTCGGGACAGAGGGACAGCTGCTCGGGACAGAGGGACAGCTGCTCGGGACAGAGGGACAGCTGCTCGGGACAGAGGGACAGCTGCTCGGGACAGAGGGACAGCTGCTCGGGGCGGAGGGACAGCTGCTCCGGGCGGAGGGGCTCTAGCGGCCCCTGGCTGACTGGCGGCACTGGCGGCCCCTGGCTGACTGGCGGCCCCTGGCTGACTGGCGGCACTGGCGGCCCCTGGTTGACTGGCGGCGCTGGCGCTGGGCTGACTGGCGGCACTGGTGGCCCCTGGTTGACTGGCGGCACTGGCGGCCCCTGGCTGACTGGCGGCACTGGCGGCCCCTGGCTGACTGGCGGCACTGGCGGCCCCTGGCTGACGGGCGGCATTGGCGGCTCCTGGCAGACGGGCGGCACTGGCGGCGCTGGGCAGACGGGCGGCACTGGCGGCGCTGGGCAGACGGGCGGCACTGGCGGCGCTGGGCAGACGGGCGGCACTGGCGGCGCTGGGCAGACGGGCGGCGCTGGCGGCGCTGGGCAGACGGGCGGCGCTGGCGGCGCTGGGCAGACGGGAAGCTCCGATGGCGCCGGGCAGACGGGAAGCTCCGGCAGAGGCGCCGGACAGGCGGGAGGCTCCGGCAGAGGCGCCGGACAGGCGGGAGGCTCCGGCAGAGGCGCCGGACAGGCGGGAGGCTCCGGCAGAGGCGCCGGACAGGCGGGAGGCTCCGGCAGAGGCGCCGGACAGGCGGGAGGCTCCGGCAGAGGCGCCGGACAGGCGGGAGGCTCCGGCAGCGGCGCCGGACAGGCGGGAGGCTCCGGCAGAGGCGCCGGACAGGCGGGAGGCTCCGGCAGAGGCGCCGGACAGGCGGGAGGCTCCGGCAGAGGCGCCGGACAGGCGGGAGGCTCCGGCAGAGGCGCCGGACAGGCGGGAGGCTCCGGCAGAGCTGGAGAGGAGGAAGGCTCTGGACGGATGGGCCGGAGAGACAGCCTGGTACGGGGAGCTGCCACCGGAGGGCTGGGGTGTGGAGGTGGTGACGGATAGACCGGGCCGTGCAGGCGCACTGGAGCTCTTGAGCACCGAGCCTGCCCAACCTTACCCGGTTGAATGGTCCCGGTCGCCCTGCCAGTGCGGCGAGGTGGAATAGCCCGCACTGGGCTATGCAGGCGAACCGGGGACACCGTGCGCAAGGCTGGTGCCATGTAAGCCGGCCCAAGGAGACGCACTGGAGACCAGATGCGTAGAGCCGGCTTCATGGCACTTGGCTCGATGCCCACTCTAGCCCGGCCGATACGCGGAGCTGGAATGTACCGCACCGGGCTGTGCACCCGCACTGGGGACACCGTGCGCTCCACAGCATAACACGGTGCCTGCCCGGTCTCTCTAGCCCCCCGGTAACCACAGGAAGTTGGCTCAGGTCTCCTACCTGGCGTAGCCATACTCCCTGTTAGCCCCCCCCCAAGAAATTTTTGGGGCTGACTCCCGGGCTTCCATCCACGACGCCGCGCTGCCTCCTCGTACCAGCGCCTCTCCGCTTTCGCCGCCTCCCGTTCTTCCTTGGGGCGGCGATATTCTCCTGGCTGAGCCCAAGGTCCTTTACCGTCTAATTCGTCCTCCCATGTCCATACCTCCTCGCGCTGCTCCTGCTGCTGCTTTCTCCTTTGCCCATTACCACACCGCTTGGTCCTGTTGTGGTGGGTGATTCTGTAACGGCGTTCTTCGTTTGTTGAAAGAGAGGCGGACCAAAGCGCAGCGTGGTGGTTGTTCATTGTATTTATTGACGACACTATACATGAACAAACTAACGGAAAAAAACAAGAAACGTGAGAACTCAAAACAGCCCTGTCTGGTGCAAACACAAAAACAGGAACAATCACCCACAAACACACAGTGAAACCCAGGCTACCTAAATATGGTTCCCAATCAGAGACAATGACGAACACCTGCCTCTGATTGAGAACCATATCAGGCCGAACATAGAACTAGACCAAAACATAGAAAAACAAACATAGACTGCCCACCCAACTCACGCCCTGACCATACTAAATAAATACAAAAACAAAGGAAATAGAGGTCAGAACGTGACACATCTTCTCACCACATTTTATGCACTGTACTGCTAGCTAGCTGTAACTTATGCTTTCAGTACTAGGTTCATTTTCTGATATTTTGACTGGGTGAACAACATGTCAGTTCATCCTACAAGAGCTCTGATCGGTTGGAGGACGTTCTCCAGAAGTTGTCATAATTACTGTATAAGTCTATGGAAGGGGGTCAAAACCATGAGCCTCCTAGGTTTTGTGTTGAAGTCAATGTTCCCAGAGGAGGACAAAAGCTAGCTGTCCTCCCGCTACACCATGGTGGTACTCTACAGACTGCTGTTGAGCCCACTGTAAAACCTTTGAAAAATGCTGTGTGTTTTAATCAATTATTTGGTTGCATGTGAATATATTTAGTATAGATTTAAATAAGAAGGATAACTTTTAAAATGTTTAACAATTTATATTTGTATGAAATTCACTGAGGAGGATGGTCCTCCCCTTCCTCCTCTGAGGAGCCTCCACTGGAGAGGAGGTGGTGGTGGAATATGACTGATACAGTACTAAGGACAGCATAGTCCTGATTCAGTACAGTGCTAGTGCTAGCTATAAATGAGCTAGCCGCATTGCCCCTGGATTTGATGTCGAGTCAAGCCATGTCTGATCGTGATAAAGCACAAAGACCTTGTCACCTGTCATCTCCCTGTAAAGGAAAAGGCGATCCATGATCTGTCACTGTCCCTCTCTGATAGCTTGGTGATGAATGACTCAACAATGCCCCGTGAGCCTGCTAGCGGTGGCTAACTGCTGTACATCACAGACAAAGTCCCATGTGATCTATTTGTCCTAGGAATCTCTCTGTGATCTCCTCCATAGGCGTTTCTGTTTATGTCATCCACTGCGTAAACCGGCTGGTGGTTTCTTTGCGCGTTACAGATAAAATGATTCTAGCCTGTGGTGTTGGAAAAGACACAGTTGAAAATAAAGAAGGAAAGAAAGAAAAGCAATGATCCTCCCACTCTCCCCACTGTATATTCCGTATGAGATGCTGCTGTGTGTCTCTAGGCCTCTCTCTGGGTCTCCCAAGGGTTTAATTTGTGGAGTTGTCTGCATCCAGCACTGGTGTATGACAGCCTACGCATTTCTTTGCTAGCTGGCCTGCCTCCTTGCAGTACGTCTCACTCTGTCGCAGCCCAAGAATTCGCCTCCACTCATCACATTGTGTATGGATCTTCATACAGGATGTAGGCTATGTTGTTGTGTTCCTTTAGTTTTTGCTGGATTTGGTCTTACCACACCATTGTAAAGCTGTAGTATAGACAGGCCTTGAGAGAATGATGCACAACGGACATGTGAGAAAGAAGACCGCTATTGATTTCAAAGGGAATTGGGGATTGTGAAGCTACACTAGGGAAATTACTCAAATACGTTTCTTCTTAGATCTTGTGATTAAGAAACACTGAACAATTGCCTCATGGTAATAAAATAGTTCTGTAGTGTATCAGCCCACAAAGCCCGCTGCACCAAGTGCCCTTGCTACAATGCTATTTCATAATAATTATCTTCCTCAATCTACTGTAACAGAACTATAACGATAGCTTAGACATCAGGCACTGAAATCACATTACATAACGGCAAATGGGTGGAAGCCATACGCTGCATTCATAAATGAACTTGAATTATTTCAGCATGGCTTGAGAGAGTGCCATCGCACTCTGGCGCTGGTCATAAGCAGCTTGTTGAACTCTACCAGAGACATGAATAAAAAGTGCAAAAGGACATCTCAATTGGAATTGCATCAGTGCAATGATTGGGTATATTATGTGCTGTAATTGTGAATGAACTTTGGCTGTTTAGTTGTGTCTCACTTGACAGGGCATCTGGTTTTTACTTTGCTGACCTTCTCAGCTGCTTAGGATACACAGACAAAATGATCTCTCTATCCTCCAGGGTTTGGCTCATCCGTCACTCTCACTCTCCTCCCTCCTTCTTTCTTGTTTTTATTCCCTCACTCTCTCCATCTCATATTCCCCATTCATCTTTCACTCTCCATCTCTCTCTCCCCCTACTCATCTCTCCTCCGTCTCTCTCCCCCTACTTATCTCTCCTGTCTCTCTCTCCCCCTACTCATCTCTCCTCTGTCTCTCTCTCCCCCTACTCATCTCTCTTCCCCTCTGTCCCCCCATTCATCTCTCCTCCGTCTCTCTCCCCCTACTCATCTCTTCTCCGTCTCTCTCTCCCCCTACTCATCTCTCCTCCATCTTTCTCTCCCCCTCTGTCCCACCCGTTCATCTCTCCTCAGTCTCTCTCTCCCCCTACTCATCTCTCTTCCCTTCTGTCCCCACATTCATCTCTCCCCCCTCTCTCCCCCATTCATCTCTCCTCCATCTCTTCTCTCCCCCTCTTTTCCACACATTCTTCTCTCCTCCGTCTTTCTCTTCCCCTCTGGCCCCCTTTCATCTCTCCTCCCCAACTCTCTTTCCCTTTCTCTCTACCACTTCTCTCTCCATCCTTTTTTGCCTCCATCTCCCTCCCTCTCTACCCCCCCCATCTCTCTCTCTTTACAGTGCTGCTAGAAACCTCAGAGGGCCAATTAAGCCTGCAGGTTGATGTATCTCCTCACTCTCTCTCTATACAGGCCCCCCCTGCTTGCCTCCCCATGGCTCCCTGCCTCATACACAAGCCCCCACTGATCAGCCTGAGTGTTCCAGGGTCACAACCTTAATGCCCACCCATTGCTTCATCCAGCTCTCCCCTCATCATCCCATTCCCCTCTCCCCTCATTCTCCCCTCCATCTCAGAATCAACTGATTAATAGCGCCCATGTTTCTGGATTAGGGTCGACAAAACAGATGACTGGTGTGAAAGCAGATCAAGCTTCTATTTATTAATTTAAATCATTTGCTATTCTATTTTTGTCATTGCGTGATAATGAATGATCAGAGACAGGGAGGGGAGGGAAGGGGGTGTACAGCAGGGTTTGCATGCTGTCAAATAAAGCCTCAATCATCCCCTACAAATGGACATTTGACAGTATGACAGCAAGGGGCACAGGGGGCGACAGTTTGGCCGTGCTTACGGGACCTTGGGTAGCGGCGGCGCAGAGTGGACCATAATGCATTGCTCTCACCTGCAGCAGCATGTGGACACTGGTGCACACACACACAACAACCATCAGCGTAATTACCGATGACAGAGACAAAGCCCAGGGATAGAGCCACACTCAAGAGCACTTCCTGTCGTGTTTCAACTGTTGGCAATCTGCCATCGGTACACACATTTAGTTATTCTCTCCCGCCACCCAACTCACACACACACGGTGACAAAGATCCATGGTCGTGGTTGCGGCCACCAATCAGGTCCTTGCACATAATTGCGTGCACACACAAACACACACACACGCGAAGGAACCATGCCAGACTCATGAGTACAGACATTATTTCTAGCACCTACGTTTTGTATGACATTATGTCATGTAATCAGATGCTATTACAGGCAGTCAACAAGCGCACAAAGAACACACACATCAAGGCAGTCATGTGGAACATGATGCACACTCCAACACACACGAACACATCACACATGACCCCTTTGCAGCCCACGGATGCAGGCACTGCCAAAAGTGTTTCCACTTTGTGCAGCTGGTGATAACGTTGCTTTACATGCACCCAACCAGAACACATTCGATCTCACACACATGAACTGAATGCACACATGCCTGCACACTATACACAACTTTAGAGCAAGAGAGAGAGAATGAGAGGTGACAAAGAAAAGGGGAAGAGAGAGAAAAAAAGAGAGAGAGAGAGTAGAAGAAGTGCATAATCACAGGACACACAAAAAACAGAGAGAAAGAGGGCCAGACAGATAGAATGAGCGAAGATGGGATAGGGACAGACAGATCGAACCAGCGACAGTGGGATAGAGATAAACAGAACCAGCGACAGTGGGGTAGAGACGGACAGAACCAGTGACAGCGGGATAGAGGCAGAGAGACAGAACCAGCGACAGTGGGGTAGAACTAGCGACAGTGGGATAGAGACAGAGAGACAGAACCAGCGACAGTGGGATAGAGACAGACAGAACCAGTGACAGCGGGATAGAGGCAGAGAGACAGAACCAGCGACAGTGGGATAGAGACAGACAGAATCAGCGACAGTGGGATAGAGACAGACAGAACCAGCGACAGCGGGATAGAGACAGAGAGACAGAACCAGCGACAGTGGGATAGAGACAGACAGAACCAGCGACAGTGGGATAGAGACAGACAGAACCAGTGACAGTGGGTTAGAGACAGACAGAACCAGTGACAGTGGGTTAGAGACAGACAGAACCAGCGACAGTGGGATAGCGACAGACAGAACCAGTGACAGTAGGATAGAGACAGACAGGGATAGAGAAACAGAGGAAAGAGAGGAAAATCAATAATCTAACATAAATGAATGAAATCCAAAGGGATGTGTCATAATAGCACATTATTTGCCACTGCAGCCCAACAGGGAGCAGCTTGAAAACAATAGGTAATGCTGCTCAACCATCTTTAAATATGTCTAATACCGCCATGCATCACCCCGCTGCAAGACGACTAAGCAGGATTCACACACAGCTTGTGTGAGACAGAGTCGCGCGTAGACACGCCATTGACAATGCACCACACGCCTCTGCTGACGTTGTACCAGAGGGTTATTTTCTGCTGCCCGGCTCTCCCTACCTCTTCCCTCAGTGAGCCACCCTGGAAAGAGCACTCCACGGGTGTGAGCGGTGTGAGGGAGAGGCAGTGGGAGGCTAATCTGTTCCTTTCCCTTCTGAGTCTTGGCTTTGTGTTCAGGGAAAAGAGGAGGGAGCGAGGGATTGGAGGGGAGGGGGGGGGGGGGGAGTCTGAAGAGGGCTGCAGTAGTACATGAATGCTGCCCAACAGATGAAATGGATTGCTAGAGCTTTGGACACGGTTGTGGTTTCCTCTATCTTGTTTTTTTTTTGTTGCATTATGTCAACATGGTGGAGATGGCACCAGAGAACATGGCTGACGTTTTACATACTCCCAACCAATTGTGCAATTTTGTTAGTTTTTTTGCATTTTGCGTAACTAATTTTTTTACTTAATGTGTACATAATGTTGCTGCTACCGTCTGTTATGAGAATCCGTGGGCGAGCGAGCGAGTAAATTCCCATCGCCATCTGTTCTTCTTGCTAACCTGCAATCATTGGAAAATAAAATTGATGACCTATGATTAAGATTATCCTACCAACGGGACATTAAAAACTGTAACATCTTATGTTTCACTGAGACGTGGCTGAACGATGATACGGAAAATATAGAGCTAGCGGGATTTTCTATGCACCGGCAGAACAAAGACAATACCTCTGGTAAGACAAGGGGTGTGTGTCTGTTTGTCAATAACAGCTGGTGCGCAAAGTCTAATATTAAACAAGTCTCGAGGTATTACTCGCCTGAGGTAGAGTACCTTATGATAATCTGTAGACCACACTATCTACCAAGAGAGTTCTCATCTATATTATTTGTAGCCGTCTATTTACCACCACAGAATGAAGCTGGCACCATGATCGCTCTCAACCAACTCTATAAGGCCATAAGGAAAATGCTCACCCAGAAGCGGCGCTCCTAGTGGCCGGGGACTTTAATGCATGCAAACTCAATCAGTTTTACCACATTTTTACCAGCATGTCACATGTGCAACCAGAGGAAAATAAATCCTAGACCACCTTTACTCCACACACAGAGATGCATACAAAGCTCTCCCCCGCCCTCCATTTGGCAAATCTGACCATAATTCTATCCTTCTGATTCCTGCTTACAAGCAAAAACTAAAGCAGGAAGTACCAGTGACTCGCTCAATACGGAAGTAGTCAGATGACACGGATGCTATACTACAGAACTGTTTTGCTAGCACAGACTGGAATATGAGGAAAGCCCATAAAATTGTCAGAGACTCCAGTCACCCAAGTTATAGACTGTCTTCTCTGCTACCGCACGGCAAGCGGTACGGGAACGCCAAGTCTAGGACCAAAAGGCTCCTCAACAGCTTCTACCCCCAATCAATAAGACTGCTGAACAATTAATACAACCGCCACCAGACAATTTACATTGACAACCCCCCTCCCTTTTTGTACAGTGCTGATACTCGCTGTTTATTATCTATGCGTAGTCACTTCACCCCCACCTACATGTGCAAATTACCTCAACTAACCTGTACCCCCACACACTGACTCGGTACCGGTACCCCCTGTATTTCGCCACGTTATTTTTTTTCTTATTGTGTTACTTTTTCTTATTACTTTTTATTTTAGTCTACTTGGTAAATATTTTCTTAACTCTTCTTGAACTGCACTGTTGGTTAAGGGCTTGTAAGTCAGCATTTCACGATAATGTCTACACTTGTTGTATTCGACGCATGTGACGAATAAAGTTGGATTTGATTTGCGTTTGTTGTTACATCGTGGTCATTGTCAGTCACAGACGTTGTGAACAATATTAGACGATTACGTTTTAATTTCACACTTCAGGAACCTTTTTGTCTCCTATTGTTCTGTTGGGTGTATTTCTGCGTACATGTTGTCATATTAGCCAATAGTTTATATTATTAGACAGATTTCTTGGAGGATGTTATCATTGCAGCTAAATCAGGAGAGGCAGACGACCTCCCTGTCTGCTACCTTCTGGTGTCTGATGCTCTGTCTAGAGTCTAGACAGTTTGTAATGGAAATATCTTGTGCATTTTAAATTAACTTGTGGTACACCAATTTTGGAAAGTCCATTGATAAGAGCCGGAAGAGATGGATTGGATGCCAACACAATAACAATAAAGATATCCAATACAATGCATGACAAAAATTAGACACATACGATGCTACCATAGCCTCTCAACAACTGTTATCTGTGCTGCAGATAAAACAAAGTTATGCCAAAGCCTCAAAGGCTATGAAGTTATTTCCAAAACAAAACCTTGGTCCCAGACCTGCCGTTATCCAGAATTGAAAGGTTAAAACTGCTGCACAGCAAAGGTTCTCTCCATTCTCCTCCTCCTTTTCCTCTTGTGTCGTCAGGCTGTCTGTAATAATAACGTCAAATCCAGGAGAAGATGAGAAAATGACCTAAAGTGGAACATTTTTGACTAATGGCTGATTAATTAGTCCAACATAAAGTTGATCATGACCTACCTTTGGGGCAGAAAGAAACTACTTATTTTGCTCACTTAAGACCTGCTATGATTTTTAATTAACAAGAGGAGAGAGAGTTTTATTGAGCTACAAGATGCCTCGGTGTCTCCTGTCCTCTCTAATTGCTTGCTCTTCTCCTGAGGGGAGGTGGTCGGGAATGCAATTGTGGCGAAATCGATAGAGCTTCAACCGAGGACGCCCACAATAACGATTCATATTATATGCAGATAGATTCCTTATTCTGGGTTGTTTTTGTATGATAAAGGCTTATCGGGGTATGTGCTCGCATTTAGAGAACAATGTCATAGAAATGAAAGAATAGAGCAAGGTATTATGATGTGGACAGACTGAATCCTCAGCCAATAGGAAAGCAACAGGACAGATAGTTTAACTGGTCATTTGGATATAATTTGTTTTCTTTCAAAAACAGCCTGCCAGGAGTGCCAGATTGGCAGACATATCTTGCACTTTTGGGACTATTCCATTGATTCCATTGCACCAGTAATCTCAATCAAGTACAGTTAAGGTATAGGAGTTCAATCAGTCATTTCCCTGATATAACGTAGGGCAGAACAGTTTTTCTGAATGACTAGAGGTAAAGTTAGACGTTTATGAAAATGTCCGCTTTGCTTTCAATTAAATAAATTGTTGTCCATTGAGAGACTCCTGTCACTTCACAATAGCAGGTACCTGGGTGTCCGTCTCTAAGATGTCCAAATAAGGCTATAATAGCTACATCGTGGCGTCTGAGCTCTCCTAGAGTCCTGCATATACAGTACACTGTATCTGTTCATGCATTCCAATGGCCAGTGAGAGAGGTGTATGGTTCAGTTTGAGTTTGTCCAACCCTATCCACGTAGCTGTCTCAGAGGCAGAAGCCAGCTTACCATTGACATTTGCTGCTCAGACCCATGCATCATCACCCTGGTGGTCACCTGTCAGGCCACACACACACACACACACACACACACACACACACACACACACACGCACACACATTCTCTCTCTCTCTCTCACTCTCTCCCACTTTGCTTCTCTGCCCCTCTCTGTCCTCCACTCTCTGTCAGTCTATCTGCTCCCCTGTTAAATATGTGACAGGCCAAACTGTCTCTCACCCTGGCAACAGCTAGTGCTCATCAGAGCAAGAGAAGTTCTAGGAATGTAGTTATGCCTTTTTTTAAAAAGCTTTCTCTACTCTGTCCTTAATGACCATGGTTCTAAGTGCACCAGAAGGCTCTGAACAGAATTGCTGAGGCCTCCCCTCTCTCTGACTATTCTCGGCACGAAGACAGTCTTGTGGAGTAGTGACTACAGGGACATTCGCTTAACTAGTACCATCTACAGCTCAGCATTCTCTTTTTCTGCTCCTCCGAATACTAAATCATTAGGATTGTTTGTTTGAGAGGCACACTACCAAACAGCAATGTAACGCAGCCCCATGTACTGTAGGTTGCTATGGTTATGGTGGTCAGTTGGTCGGTGTAAAAGGTAAATAAATGATGTAGTGTAATACCGGCAGCCTTACAGCAGTGCAGCAAGCTGTTGCTCACCTAGGCTCCAAGTCTGGTCAGACAGACAGACGGTTCAAGTACAAAATTATACTGACATGATCAAGGTGCCTAATTGACATTAGTACAGAGTGCTCGAGGAATAAAGATCGGAATGTTTTAAAAAAAGAGGGCATTAAACCATTTTTACCTCATATTCAATATCTTCAGCATACCATTGTCTACATATGTAAAAATATGCATTGGGGCAAAAAAGTATTTAGTCAGCCACCAATTGTGCAAGTTCTCCCACTGGATTTTTTCTTTCTCATTTTGTGTGTCATAGTTGAAGTGTACTTATGATGAAAATGACAGGCCTCTCTCATCTTTTTAAGTGGGAGAACTTGCACACTTGGTGGCTGACTAAATACTTTTTTGCCCCAATGTGTATGTTAAAAAATACGGCGATTCTCTACCTTCTGCAGTCAAAAAGGTCTAAGATTGTTTCAAGAAAAGTCTACCACAAAGTTTGATAAATCAGATGACATCATAGTTTAGATATATTGATATGGTTCTACTATATATAGCACAAGCAGGTTCTAACTACACAGTGGAGGTCATAGTATGACACACATATCCACAAACAATGGGACATACCCTATTGGCCTAAGGCCATTGAGACTAAAGGTTAGGGTTCACTATAATCCATCTCTGTAAAATCTGGAGGTAGGGGAGAATATTCTCCAGGAGCCATTTTGATTTCACCTTCAGCCGTCATGTAGCTAGAGCTATGATTTATGTCAGAGCCGGAGCTACATAAGATACAATGTCAAAGAAAGGGAACCAAAGTATGAGGGATAGGTGATGCACGTAATGTGTTATAAAAAAAAAATGTATTGATAATAACATGTCCTGCACATAAAAAACAACAACAAGGAATTGCAATTGTGACACGTTACAGACGTTAAAATGGTGTGTCTGTGTTGACAGCGTAAATATGGAGTAAATGCATTACTGCCCACGAGATAGCAGTGCAATGGTTGTACTGCATGTTTACAATGACAGTATAAACAACTGATATCGGAGACGTGTGGAGAATAGGGATTCTGTAATGCATATTTAATCCCCCTGTTTAATCCAATCCTTTCACCTTCTACGATATTAAACGCTTACTTGGTAATAAGCAAATCGGGTTATATCTGAGCAAAAAGTTGTTGAATGTGCCTCATACCTTTTGTCAGTTATGTCGCGTTCATAATAAACGCATGGTAGAGGACAGGTCAATATAGCTGTGGCAGTGGAAACAAAGATCCAATCCACTTACTCACAGATCATACAGCGCCTATGGTCGTAACACTGTTGTGTTTTATGGGGGGGGTTTAAAATATAACTTTTATGGACACATAACATTGTAGCCAAATGCACAAAAAATAGCCATTAGGAGGCAATAAATGTGGACAGAGCAAAGCCAGAATGGCAACAACAAAAAGTGCAATAAGCCAAAACATAATAATCAAAGATTGTTTCTAATGCCAGTCAAAGCAAATTCACTTTAGCCTTTGCAAACAAAGTTTGCAACTCAGGTGTTGGGAGATGAGAAAATTAAGGAAAGCCACAATATCCATCTGCTCCACATCAAACTACCTACGTATCTACAAATAACCATGACTGCTCCTCCACAACAAGGAGAAATCCATACGGCTATATCGTCTCTAATATAATTGCTCTGTTCCAGTCTATAAATACTGTAGCTAATGCCTTGAGGTGTTTTTAAAGAAAAGCAGTGAACAGGACTAGTTACCGTAACGTCAATCACAGTTCTATTTTAAACATGACAGTGTTAATTCTAAGATTATGTGACAAGTTGGGTATGCAACCTGGGTATTACCTGCAACTGACAACTGCATTAGCCCACAGAGCTAAAGCCTAGGCATTAGCTATCATAGTTAACAAGTTTTCAGGTCATGGACATGGTTATTCATCACATCACATGAGCGTAGTTGATCAAACCACAGCAATGATTCAGATTTGAAATATGGCATGGCCGTTTGGGTCAATATTAATTGTTAGCCTACAGTGTAAGCAATTGAAATCAATTCATCGAAAATAACATATGTTTGCAAATAATTAATAAGCCATGCATAATGGATATCTCATGGCATATTATTACATGATTGTCACGTTCGTAATAAGGACGGGACCAAGGCAGGTATGTTGAGTTCCACATTTTATTTGCAGTGAAACTTCAAAAAAAAAACAGTTAACAAGCAACGAAACGTAACCTCAGTGGTGCTACAAGCACAAACACAAATACAATATCCCACAAACACAGGTGGGAAAAACGGCAACCTAAATATGATCCCCAATTAGAGACAACGATTACCAGCTGCCTCTAATTGGGAACCATACAAAACACCAACATAGAAATATTGAACTAGAACACCCCCTAGTCAAACCCTGACCTACTACACCATAGAGAACCAAGGGCTCTCTGTGGTCAGGGCGTGACAATGATAAAACTCAATTGCAACTCACTATCCTTCCCAAAGACACACGGAGGACCTGCGAGGACCTGCTTACATAACGTATTGTTATTATCAAGGCACAAGGCGAGACCCAAATGCAGACACAGGAGGCAGATGGTTTGAGTCTTACAATGTTTATTAATCCAAAAGGAGTAGGCAAGAGAATGGTTGTGAACAGGCAAAAAGGTAAAAACCAGATCAGAGTCCAGGAGGTACAAAGTGGCAGACCGGCTCATGGTCAAGGCAGGCAGAATGGTCAGGCAGACGGATACAAAGTCCAGAAACAGGCAAGGGTCAAAAACCAGGAGGACTAGAAAAAGGAGAATGCAAAAAGCAGGAGAACGGGAAAACTGCTGGTTGACTTGGAAACATACAAGACAAACTGGCACAGAGAGACAGGAAACACAGGGATAAACACACTGGGGATAACAAGCGACACCTGGAGAGGGTGGAGACAATAACGAGGACAGGTGAAACTGATCAGGGTGTGACAGTTATATCAGTGAGTAAACATCATCGGGATCAAACCATCATCCCAGCTGAGAGGTACCTAACACACTTCAGTTCACAGGGTGCCCAAAATCCTGGCAATAATGTAGCACTCTATCACACTGTAATTGTGTCAGAGGCTGAGTCTCTCTCCCACTCACTGTCTTTCAGTATCATCACCACCAGTATGACGGTTTAGTGCAACAGATGGTTCTTCCTGCACATTATTTCCTACATCTCACTCCTGCCATTTTGAGAAAGCACAATCAACAGCAGTAGACAGGTTGCATTGTTAGGCCTGGTGGCAAGTGCTAGCCTGGAAATCCACACTGAATTTAGCTTCATGTTAGAGTGATCCGGTCAGGATTTGAAGACTAAGAGAGCCCTGGCTATAGTCAGAATGCTGTAACTGGCATCAAGACCTGTAGAGAGGCGATGCTATGTTCTTCCTTCTACACAACAGGATAGGACATACCTCATACTGCAAGCAAGAAATATGAACTAATAGACTGTTGTGGGGAGTGCTTTCTGTGGTCAGAGTTCTGTGCTGCCGTCTGAGAGCCCAAGAGTAGCTATACTATGCTATGATCCATCTTCTGCAAAACCGGGACACGGCGCACATTGAAAGCAGGAAATATGAGCTTATAGACCGTATCCTACCCCACGCTTTTGCTCCCTTCTCCAGCTCCTGACAAGTCTCATTTGACCTGATTAAGAGTGGGATAACACTGTCATTCCCCTTTCGGCTAATGCATAGCCCTGACCAGCAACTTTGGTCCCAGAGTATCCATGACTGTATGCTTTTTCATTACTACTCACAAATCAATAACCGTGGTTGAATTGCCAGAATTGATTTTCCCATTGGTTCTGCAGGTCGAGCCCAACCAAGTGATTCATAGACACTCTTTTCATAATCAGATTTTAATTAGCAATTATGTGCAGGTCGCAAACGGTGACACAATGACTAATGCAAGGGGGGCATCCAGGTAGCTTTAAGTGATAGAGAATGCAGACATGGGTTGTTACTTCATACATCATAGTAATCTGCACTCATCTCTACTAAAAAGGACCCAATTCATCACCAGAACTGTAGATGATCATCCTTCTGTGCATATGGAAAGACAAAACACAGTCTATATGTCCGCCATATGTCCGACCCAAACTGCTACAGACCCATATCTATCCTACCCTGCCTTTTCTAAGGTCTTCGAAAGCCAAGTCAACAAACAGATTACCGACCATTTCGAGTCCCACCGCACCTTCTCTGCTATGCAATCTGGTTTCAGAGCTGGTCATGGGTGCACCTCAGCCACGCTCAAGGTCCTAAACGATATCTTAACCTCCATCGATAAGAAACAGTACTGTGCAGCCGTATTAATTGACCTGGCCAAAGCTTTCGACTCTGTCAACCACCACATCCTCATCGGCAGACTCGATAGCCTTGGTGTCTCAAATTAATGCCTTGCCTGGTTCACCAACTACTTCTCTGATAGAGTTCAGTGTGTCAAATCGGAGGGCCTGTTGTCCGAGCCTCTGGCAGTCTCTATGGGGGTGCCACAGGGTTCAATTCTTGGGCCGATTCTCTTCTCTGTATACATGAATGATGTCGCTCTTGCTGCTGGTGAGTTTCTGATCCACCTCTACGCAGACGACACCATTCTGTATACTTCTGGCCCTTCTTTGGACACTGTGTTAACAACCCTCCAGACAAGCTTCAATGCCATACAACTCTCCTTCCGTGGCCTCCAACTGCTCTTAAATACAAGTAAAACTAAATGCATGCTTTTCAACCGATCGCTGCCTGCACCTGCCTGCCCGTCCATCATCACTACTCTGGATGGTTCTGACTTAGAATATGTGGACAACTACAAATACCTAGGTGTCTGGTTAGACTGTAAACTCTCCTTCCAGGCTCACATGAAACATTTACAATCCAAAATTAAATCTAGAATTGGCTTCCTATTTTGCAACAAAGCATCCTTCACTCATGCTGCCAAACATACCCTCGTAAAACTGACCATCCTACCGATCCTCGACTTCGGGCGATGTCATTTACAAAATAGCCTCCAATACCCTACTCAATAAATTGGATGCAGTCTATCACAGTGCAATCCGTTTTGTCATCAAAGCCCCATATACTACCCACCACTGCGACCTGTACACTCTCGTTTCATACTCGTCCCCAAACCCACTGGCTCCACGTCATCTACAAGACCCTGTTAGGTAAAGTCCGCCCTTATCTCAGCTCGCTGGTCACAATAGCTCCTTTGCACCCCATTATTTCTATTTCTACTTTGCACATTCTTCCACTGCAAATCTACCATTCCAGTGTTTTACTTGCTATATTGTATTTACTTCGCCATCATGGCCTTTTTTTGCCTTTACCTCCCTTATCTCACCTCATTTGCTCACATTGTATATAGACTTGTTTTTCTACTGTATTATTGACTGTATGTTTGTTTTACTCCATGTGTAACTCTGTGTTGTTGTATGTGTCAAACTGCTTTGCTTTATCTTGGCCAGGTCGCAATTGTAAATGAGAACTTGTTCACAACTTGCCTACCTGGTTAAATAAAGTTGAAATAAAAAAAATATGCACTAGACTTCAATCAATAACGTTGTGTTTTTTTTGTTTTTTTTTAGATAAGCATTGTTGCTGTTCAATATCAATGTGCTATTGGGAATCTCACAATTATGTGCTTGCAATTTGATTAGTTATGATTCATATCCCTCTTGCACTATGCATTCCATATTGAAATATGACAAGTTGATTCAAATGAAATGGGAACAAATGAAACGGCACTTTAGTGTATGGAAGTGAATCTGTAGAAAAACGAGTGTCTTGTATTACCTAATGGCATTTTCTCTTTAAGAGAAAACCAATCACAATTTCCCTCACACCCTCACAGCATTAATACATACTATTTTTGGCAAGTAGCATTTTAATTTTTGAGTGTTCTTTGTGGATGCACGAGGAAACATGGAGACAACCAAGACTAAAGTGAAGGATGGACCCCTGAGGTTATATCCAATGTTCAGCCGAAATATTTTCAAGAACTCCTCAGCATGCAACAAAATGTTATCCAGGAATCCTTGAAACTGTCAAATTACTTAAAAGTATGCTAAAATAATAATAATTTCTAGAAATGCTTCCCGCGTATAGATGGAAAATGTTACGCTGGGTGGTGCGAGGATTTTGAAGTGGTAGCCTTTGCAAGCTACTGCTTGCTAAACATGTTTATAAGATTTCCCCATTGGGATGAATAGTGATTAGGTTTGGAGTAAAAAAAAAAATGCTCGTCCAGACAGAATCAGATCAATACATCACAAATGAGAGAGTAGCTAGGGAAGGCTCACAGTTACATTATGCTCTGAATTATCATACTGGAGGGAGTGCAGTTTGAGCATGGAAAGTAGACATAAATAACACTTCAATAGGCTGAAGTTAAAAGGCATTTGTAGTATTCGTGGTGGTTGTGTACATCAGAAAAGCTGGATGATTTCAAGGTCGATTAGCTATGACACAGGAGGCTACTGAGGGGAGGACGGCTCATAATAATGGCTGGAATGGAGTCAATGGAATAGTATCAAGCGCATGGAAATCATGTGTTTGATGAGATTGATTACCATTCCATTTATTCTGTTCTAGCCATTACTATGAGCCTGTCCTCCCCAATTAAGCTGCCACCAATCTCCTGTGACGATGATACTGTATATAGTATAGATTTATGTACAACTTGTATGAAAGCAAGTGTTTTCTTTGCCCTCATCATGACTCCAAGACATTCCACATCCCTTTTGATTAGCTGAGGGGATTATTCAAGTGGGAAACACTATCTACAAACAAATTGATCCTTGCTTGGAATACGATTTTAGAAACCTTAACACTCAACTTAATTATCATGCAAAAATATCTTTAGAAATACAAAAGATACACTTACTGTTTGCAGTTTTACAGATTTCCACTGAGGCTTTTTGTGTAACACAGCAACACCATGTGTAACACCTAGTCCCATTAGCTCAGGAAGTGTTGTTGTCATTCAGGTAAATGTGCAAACATGCCATAACTGCAAGTGTCAGTAAATCACCAACATTGGTTTTTATACCTGTTCACACAACACAATCCAGGTGGCAGTATGTACCCTTTCAGTTAATTTACCAACTCATAGAAGTAGTAGAAAAATCGAATGGCTCTCACAAACGCCATAATGGGACAGATACGATGTTGCGTTGGTCCCCCAGATTTGTGCTGTTTAAAAATATATATCACATATACATTTGTTGTTGTTCCTCTGCAATACTAGCAGTTTTAGGAAGTTGGCTTTAGCTAGCCCAGATAGGTTCCCAATCTCCCAACCTCAACTAGTCACCAAGAAGCCATTTCAGGCAATCAATCGAGTTAGAGTGGCTAGCTTGTCTAACTATCTTAGCTGGCATGCCTGCTGGCAAGGTTGGCAGAGTTTAGAAAAGCAAGTGTTTACTAACTGTACTGAATACGTCTCACATTCCTTTCAATCTCTACCCAGATTTTAGCAGAGATACAGAGAAGCATGGTTTATTTTCTTTAAAAATATAACCACCCGTCAGGAGGACACAGACAGCTCCAGAGATATGCTTATGCAATGAAGATGCAGGGAGTTTAATAACAAGGAACATGAAGATATGCAAAACAATATAAGCGTACTGGACATGAAAACAAAACCAATACTGCTTGAAGATTGCTACTGAGGGCTAAATAAAGGGGAATCCAATCAAATTCAAAACAAATGTTATTTGTTACATGCGTCGAATATGCTTACAAGCCCTTAACCAACAATGCAGTTCAAGAAATAGAGTTAAGAAAAGATTTACTAAATAAACTAAAGTTTAAAAAAGTAACAAGAAAATGACAAAACAATAATGAGGCTATATACAGGGTGGCAATAGTACAGAGTCAATGTTCGGGGCACAGGTTAGTTGAGGTAATCTGTAAAGTGACTATGCATAGATAATAAACAGTGAGTAGCAGCAGTGTAAAAATGGGCGGTCAATGTAAATAGCCTGGGTGGCCATTTGTTAAATTGTTCAGCAATCTTATGGCTACGCACTACCCTCTGCAGCGACTTACGGTCAGATGCGGAGCAGTTGCCTTACCAGGCGGTGATGCAACTGCTCAGGATGTTCTCGATGGTACAGCTGTAGAACATTTTGAGGATCTGGGGACCATTGCCAAATCTTTTCAGTCTCTTGAGGTGGGGAAAAGGTGTTGTGATGCCCTCTTCACAACTGTCTTGGTGATTTTGGACTATGATAGTTTGTTGGTGATGTGGACACCAAGGAACTTGAAACTCTCGACACGCTCCACTTCGATGTTCATGGGGGCCTGTTCTGCCCTCCATTTCCCATTTCCAATCAGCTCCTTTGTCTTGCTCACATTGAGAGAGAGGTTGCTGTCCTGGCACCAGACTGCTAGGTCTCTGCCCTCCTCCCTGTATGTTGTCTCATCATTGTCGGTGATCAGGCCTACTACTGTTGTGTTGTCAGCAAACTTAATGATGGTGTTGGATTCGTGCTTGTCCACACAGTTGTGGGTGAACAGGGATTACAGTAGGGGACTAAGTACGCACCCCTGAGGTGGCCCCCAGTTTTGAGGATCAGAGTGGCAGCTGTGTTGTTGCCTACCCTACCTACCACCTGGGGGAGGCCCATCAGGAAGTCCAGGATCCAGTTGCAGAGGGAAGTGTTTAGTCCCAGGGTCCTTAGCTTAGTGACGATCTTTGAGGGCACTATGGTGTTAAACGCTGAGCTGTAGTCAACAAACAGCATTCTCACATAGGCGTTCCTGTTGTCCAGGTTGGAAAGGGCAGTGTGGAGTGCGATTGAGATTGCGTCATCTGTGGATCTTTTGGGGCGGTAGGCGAATTGGAGTGTGTCTACGGTTTCCGGCATGACGGTGTTGATGTGAGCCATGACCAGCCTTTCACAGCACGTCATGGCTACCGACGTGAGTGCTACGGGGCGGTAATCATTTAGGCAGGTTACCTTCGCTTTTTTGGGAACATGGAAAACGGTGGTCTGTTTGGTCAGGGAGAGGTTGAAAATGTCAGTGAAGACTTGCCAGTTGGTCCGCGCATGCTTTGAGTACACGTCCTAGTATTCCGTATCAAAGGTAATGATGAAGTCCAGTTGTGAATAATGATGGGGAGCAGGTATACATAATGTGGGTTGCCAGGTTAGGAGACCGGCGATGTTGAGAAAAATAATCATAGAATTAAGTATAATGATTGCAGGAAAAAACTGTGCAGGCAGGTGTTTGAAAAATGCTAAATTCTCCAGTTTACAGTCATGGGGTCTAGCCCCTGTGATTTTTGGGGAGTGGTGACCATATTACCGCCACACCAGCAGTCATGAGTCATGATTGCAGTCAAATTCCATGTTACCTTTGAGTCACAGTAAAATCACTCTGGACATGCGTTGGAAGTACTCTGCGCTCAATTGTCCCTCTAACCACTCTGATGTCAATGCAAATGCTATCGAAAATCCCATCAAGCACTTATCATCAAAACAGTATAATGATTTTAAAGCTCACCTCACTGTAATGATAAGTTTCAACAACAGGTTGACATTGAGTGGAAAACATGCTAAATGTGGATGCTGTTTCAAAGCCAAACACAACGGAATGGACAGCACTTTCTAAGGTGCTGATTCATTCAAAACACCCATATGCGTTTTAGAGCTTATGCATATGCATAGGCCCTATATATGAGCCCAAGCACGATAATAATTAGCATTTTTTAATAATGATTGCGCTGTTATACAATACCTAGCCTAATAGCCTACCACTTACTGCACATTGCAGAATTATTTTTTTTACTACATAGTTTTAAGATGTCTTTCGTACATAATTGGTCTAGCCTGTAAATTCTAGTAATTACCTTTGAGTTTGGACTGTAATATTATGTATACTGGATGGACTGGTTACCTTACGCCACTCTCCAAACTTTCTATCCACGAGTCTGGTAGAGAATATGTAAGCCTTGGCGATGCTGTTGGTTCATTGATTGGCAGGGTGGCTTACAGAGTCAGTCCATTTGCATTTGTATTTTTTTTAAAATAATGAATAGGTTGACACTACCTTTAGCTACAGAAACTCTCGCCACCATGTGTTACCATCTCCGCCTCTCTCTCCCCTTCATTCCTTTCTCGAGTTTGTGGAGAGAGGGGATGTCAACAGTTCAATGAAATACATTTCGTTGTGATAAGGGTAGGATCAACATGTACAGAATGGTTACCTGGAGGAAAATGGAGAGGGTCATGATTTTTCAATTTCAGTCAAGGGGGGGTTTAGTGTTTTTTTATTTTTTTTATCTAGTCCAGGTGAGGGTCATGTAATTTGTAATTTATGATCTGTCAATATTTCACAGTGTTTAAGAATGAGTTGCTTATACTGTATATTGGCCTATGTATTATATATTGACGTGCCAAATGCCGACCCTCATCTCTGATTCTCCGCTGGGCGCGCAATATTAATTGTGCCTACAGGCTATTTAGTGTGGTCTCAATCAAATGATCCACAGCCTATATGCTGTGAAGTGCATTCTGGGAGAAGCACAGAGCAAAGTTCTATTTCTAATATAGATGCTGGGATGGTGTAAATAAAACTAGGCTGCATTACACACTGAAATGGATATTCCAATGCTGAGCCTGCTCTGCTTTTGCTGATCCCAAATTGTGTGTGCTGCTTAACCAATGGCTGCTGTGTAGGGCTACGGTGGCAATCCAGGAGGAAAGTCAAAGGTTTCTTCAGATTTTTTGGTGGGTTGATCAGGCCTGGTCCAAAAAATAGTGCGCGCAGACTAGCCTGCAGCCTATATTCAGTTTGAGGAGAGCACGAAGATGAGAAGGATGACCGGAGTTCATATTTGATAGCTTGCTACTACTATAATTGATTTTATTAAAAATGATATGTTCCTTGCACATTATGTATTTCTCCAAGTTTTTTTTAACCTCACAATAAGCCATATTCGACCAACTTACATTGTGATGCTGAAATTTGGATTAGCAGCCGCAGCACAAACAATCGGAAATGGACAGCTCAAGGTGCTGAAAGTAGGAAAATTAATTTAAACAGTCTTAATTTTAATTAGACTTGAATTACTAACAACAGAAGGGCTTTGTTTTGGATCATGACCCCGTTGCATATGGGGATATCATTGTTTTGTTTCTTTGACATTCAGAGGAGGTTACTTTGCTTGGGAAGTATCTAACTCTGTCACTATCAAATGATTAAGCTATTCACTTTCTGTACAATAGAAGATACTTAAACCGAGACAGCTTTTAGGGAAACACTTGTGACCTTGGGTCAAGCCAAGGAAGAACAGTTGCCAGCAGTTAATTAAAGCTTACATCTTTCTGTGTTGGTCGGCTTACTCTGTCTGGGGTGGAAAAGTAGACCTAACTTTTATGAAAGTACCATGCTCCTAATGATGGGAATGATTTGCAAACAGGGACAGTTTCTTTTCAAACAAGACACACTGATTTGGCATTGGAGAAATATGATAAGATGAACATATAGGCATATCTCTCTATCCACTCTTAGCCTGTAATTTCTGTTATTTGTGTGGTATTAAAAAAAAGCCAGCCCTGTGCGCTATCAAAATTCCAGCGTTGCCATGTAATGCTTACAGGACAAAAAAACAGTTTCTGGAACTGCATATCTAAGGCTCTGGTCTGTCCAACAAGTGAGTCTAAATGTCGGACATGTTCTCTGCTATCCACTTTGTTTTAAATATTATTTGGGGTATAGGGGAGGGTCCCTTTTATATATCTTTTTTGCTGAAATATATTTTGCTGAAAGGAGGTCCATTTTAATTTCAAAAGGTCCGATTTTCTCCACGTAACCCTTGTTATGAATAACGTTCACTCCCTAACATGTTACTATCGATGTTCCTGCACAGATTTCACTTGGTTTCCCAAATGAAGCACTGGAAAGCTGCAGAAACAGAGTTGGGGAGCCCAACATAATTTAGGAGGAATATCCCCTGTCTCACAGCGAGAGGCTGCATGCTCCATAAACAGGGGTTGATATGTGGAGTGAAATACCTGTTCTTATAAGCCCAGACATTTCATGTGAAAGCAGAGTTTCGATGGTTGCCACTAAAAGGAGGACCGCAGCTGCTACAATATTTGTTTCTCAGCTGCTAATATTAAGCTCCGCTATATTGCCGGAGTAGTCTATCCAGCGTGATTGAAAAACTAACTGCGGGAAAGCGCCCTCCATTAGCTACTCGAGTGCCTACGGATTACATTCATTTTCCCCCCTGCCTCTGTTCCTGCCCATTTGACAATGGGCCATTCTAAATCGAAACAACTTTCACATTACTAAAGATTAAACTGAGAATAGTCCGACGGGTGAAAATATGATCACTTGATGAGAGTACAACGTGTGCAGCCTGAGGCAAGGAACAGAGCACAAGCTTTTTTGGGGGGCGACTTTCTCAAATCAATAGCCTATAGTTGCATCATGCAGCCCATATATGTTTTGATTTCTAAAACATTCTAAGGTTTGTATCATTCACAACTAAAGTTGCCAAATAACTCTAAAAGGTTGTGTATAGGACCTGTTTCAAATGATCACTAAAATGCTCAATATAGCCACTTCATATGCCCACTTACTACATAATGGGAAAATTATTATTTCTATTTTATTTGGCTAGGTTCAATTGTATTCTTGTTACTATCAAATTCATTAATATAAAAGAAGGGCATTATTTATAAGCATATCTTGTCTGCTAGCCTAATGGCACATAGCCAGATAACATACCATAAGCCAACTCAAATGGTATCTTTATTTAACTAGGCAAGTCAGTTAAGAACAAATTCTTATTTTCAATGACAGCTGCCTGTTCAGGGGCAGAACGACAGATTTGTACCTTGTAGGCTTGGGGGTTTGAACTTCCGGTTACTAGTCCAACGCTCTAACCACTAGGCTACCCTGCCGCCCCAATATTCTGTTCCTCTGAAATACATTTTCTTCATATCACAATGTTTCCTAAAACCTGCTTAAAATAAATAATGGATTTATTTTGATGGTGTGTATTAAATTGATTTTATTAGACTTTTTAAAACGTAAATGTTCCGAAGGCAGCATATGCGGTCTATTACCATGAGACCAGCGCTCATTTGCATGACAATAACCGGCTAACAAAATGCCATGACCGCCACAGCCCTGCATCCGGTCTCCATATGTAGGAGCAAACCAAACAACCATCTCTCTCATCTCAACTTGGCATCCTGATGTCCCAAGCCCCAAAACATTGTGAAGGCTGGCCACACTGTTCCTTTGATCAACTCCAAGCAGTCAATGGCCTCGGATTAGCCTTGAGAGTATACTGCCATCTGGGGGTGTGGAGTGTGATCGTGATGTCTAAACTAAATGCAACATACAGTCTGATACTATGTCAATAATCAACTTTCTAGAAACCCGATATGCTTTCACACCATGCTATCTTCACATTAACCATTTACAAATAAGCATAGGGTTGCCTTACAGTAAACAGCATTTCTCATGAGTACATGAGTACATGTACTCATGAGTACTGAGTACTCATGATGTACTGCGGTTTCTTTTCATCCTACATTTCTCAGGTGTGAAAGCACAGGTGAGATTTATGTGGAGCAAAACGTTAAAAAAATCTGCAAGGTTCCATGAACGTTTTTCTTGGTGACAACCTCTGTGGTATGTGCTGGGGCCCTGAGGGGACTTCAGAATCTGCTGGAGGCAGCAATGTATTGCCTCTCTGAAAAGCACCTTGGGGATCATCTGTTCACATTCCCCAGGTTGCTATGGCACATGCTTTATTAACTCCAAAGTACACACGCTACTTCCACTGTTCTGGCTCTGTGCTCTCCGACACCATGTGGCAGTTCTTTCTTTTGTTCCATTGTTAAACCTTTATATGGCGTGTATATATAAAAAAATAACTATTGTGATTATGTCCTCTAACAAAGAATAAGAAACATGTTGATTAGTGTGATTTTATTTGGCTCTTGGAATATACTGTGTAATTATGTCCTTAATTGCTGTTTTGTGTAAATACAGTATGTTAAGACATTGAAGTAAATGTTGTGGGTCTTAAAGTCCTTTACTGTGACTGAATGAAATATTGACAGCCAGTGCATCCATCCATCCAACCACATGTTTACCACGACACCCTGGTGAGTTTAAACGTTGCTTGGCAGCGAGTGACACAGATATGGCGTGTAGGTCACGTGTCTCTCACCCCCCCTTCCGGAACCTTCGGATAGCGACGCTGCCTTGCCGAACGGCAAAGCAACGGGCCTAGTGCTCGGCGTCGGACATGCCAGGTCGCCGCTGTGCCAATCTGTCCCGACCAAGCTGTAACCTGACGAGGAGTGCCATCAATCAGACACCTGGCATGGTGGTGTGTGTATGTGTCTGCCCTCGTCTCACACCACCCCAGTGTAATGCTGGGAAACACAAGGACACACGCTTTGTTGTTAAAACACTACAGCTGTCAGCCCTCCTAGTTCTGTTGTCTAGAGAACACAGGTAGTTATGTCATGTGGTTTGCATATTTGAAAGGTGGCATACAGTTGACTGTGCCACATACCACAATGCATCTGGGTGATTATCAGGAAAGGCTTCCATTGTTTACTTTTTAGAGGGGTAACATCAGTCTAATTTAATGATTACGATACACTTTACTGACTTATGCAGTGTGGTGCCTTGTTAATGTACAATTGTACACATATATGTAAAGATCTAATTCCTTTTCTTACATTTAAAAAGCTAACAATCGCAATATGTACATAATGTACAGTACATAATGGATAATAGATTATATCCATTACATGGCATTTACAATATCTATCTATCTTTACAGTACACAACCGGTCAAAAGTTCGAGAACACCTACTCACCCAAGGGTTTTTCTTTATTTTTACTATGTTCTACTTTGTAGAATAATAGTGAAGACATCAAAACTATGAAATAACACATGCAATCATGTAGTAACCAAAACATTGTTAATTAAACAAATCCAAAAATATTTTATATTTGAGATTCTTCAAATAGCCACCCTGTCCCTTGATGACAGCTTTGCACACTCTCGGCATTCTCTCAACCAGCTTCACCTGGAATGTTTTTCCAACAGTCTTGAAGGAGTACCCACATGTGCTGAGCACTTATTGGCTGTTTTTCCTTCACTCTGCGGTCCGACTCATCCCAAACCATCTCAATTTGGTTGAGGTCGGGTTATTGTGGAGGCCAGGTCATCTGATGCAGCACTCCATCACTCTTCTTCTTGGTACAATAGCCCTTACACAGCCTGAAAAACAAATTATAGTCCCACTAAGCCCAAACCAGATGGGATGGCGTATCGCTGCAGAATGCTGTGGTAGCCATGCTGGTTAAGTGAGCCTTGAATTCTAAATAAATCACAGACAGTGTCACCAGCAATGCTCCCCCACACAATAACACCTCCTCCTCCATGCTTTACAGTGGGGAATATGCATGCGTCTCACAAAGACATGACAGTAGGAACCAAAAATCTCCAATTTGTACTCCACAACAAAGGACTCCTCCACTGGTCTAATGTCCATTGCTCGTGTTTCTTGGCACAAGCAAGTATCTTCTTATTATTGGTGTCCTTTAGTAGTAGGTCCTTGCAGCAATTTGACCATGAAGGCCTGTGTCTGTTACTTGAAATCTGTGAAGCATTTATTTGGTCTGCAATTTCTGAGGCTGGTAACTCTAATGAACTTATCCTCTGCAGAGCCAGTTTCTTCATAGCGCTTTAATAAACTTGAAAATTCTTGAAATTCTCCGTGACCTTTGACTGACCTTCATGTCTGAAGGTAATGATGGACTGTTGTTTCTCTTTGCTTATTTGAGCTGTTCTCTTCATAATTTGGGCTTGATCTTTTACCAAAGAGGGCTATCTTCTGTATAACCAGGTGACTACCTGAATCTGGTTGAGAGAATGCCAAGAGTGTGCAAAGCTGTCATCAAGGCAAAGGGTGGCTATTTGAAGAATCTCAAATATAAAATGTATTTTGATTTGTTTAACACTTTTTTTGGTGACTACATGATTCCATATGTGTTATTTCATAGTTTGATGTCTTCACTATTATTCTACAATGTAGAAAATAGTAAAAATTAAGAAAAACCCTTAAACGAGTAGGTGTTCTAAAACTTTTGACCGGTTGTGTGTGTATGTGTATATATTTTTTTGTGGGGAGGGGTAAATCCGCTTTAATATTGCAGATAGATTGTGGCTTCCATCAATGTAATTGTCTGCATCATTTCCAATCCCCCGTATGATCTATTTGTGATTACAGACAAAGCCGTATATACATTATTGAGCATTTTCCCTGCTGTGCTAAATCCAGGTACTGTAGACATAAATGCTTTAGAGTTAAATCACAGGAGTGAGACCAAATGACATTGCTTGTGTTTGCCAACATTGTACTGTAAATGTAGGTCAGATATATGTGTAAGATTCACTCTCAACTTCTCCTCTCAGAGGAGCTACAGGTGTATAACAGCTCTGCTCCAGTCATCAGCTACATGCTACTCTCAATTTGGCCACATATTAAAGGAGCACTGTGATGTTATGAATGATTCATTTCAGAACCCATCATGATATGACTGGGTGTGTTCCAGTTTTACAGGCATAACAACTCAAGAGCATAAGAGCGTTTTCTTACACACAAAAAAAGAAAAGATTCCTGAAGTTCCAATATGAATCTTACAAATGTGATTTCTGATGCTTTCCACTTATGATTTAACATGCAATCATGCAATGTTACATTTTAGTATGAACACAATACAGGAATCTTCAGGGTCTAGGAGCAATGTATAGCTAGCTAAGAATGTGCAGTCTAATATTTTGCATTTAACCTGCACGGTCAGGCATATCATGACTTAATTGAATGTTGTATCTGCCGAGGAGATTGAGGGATTGCGCTGTGCCTGTACAGCACAAGAACAGCAAAGACACAACACCAGCTCTAGGATACGGTACAGTGAAGGCATTTTGTTTTGGACTTAATCTGGCTACGAAAAGGTTTATGGCAACATTTGACGTTGCAACTGTCGTTGTCAAAAATACGGACGGTTCTAAGACCTTGTGTGGTGGTGGTGACACCGTGGTCATGTCAAAGTGGATTTGGCTCAGGGAAGTGAACCAGCTCTATCAAACATTTAACAGTCTAGCCTCCATGTTTACAAACCTGTGTCAAATGCACACACCATCCTACGTGCATCGTAGTTGCTCGTCCAATTACCAAATAGAACTAATTGTATTTCGACAAAAGTTCCACACATTTGCACTTTCATTAGAAAGCCTGTAATCTTGGGTCTCATTTTCTCTCGCTCCCTCATCCTTCCTTGGCTTGGAGATGGATTTCAACTACAGACTGTGTCGCTGGTTACAGAGCAAAGGGTCTAGAGAGCCAGCATAAGCTTGAGCAGCCCTCTGCTGCTGCAGTTAAGCCAGCCAGACAGACGGATGGCTGGGTAATCTGTGCCCAATGCAGTCTGCCCAGCAAATAAGAATGCAATCCAAAACAATTAAGCCGTATTTCACCCAACTGATTTGGCTTATGAACAGTAGCGGTGCATGGGTAAAATCACTAGCACTAGGGAAGCAAAGCCAGAGAAAAAAAAGGCATATTACAACCTATGTGTTGGGATGATTGCGTTGTTTGCTCTAAAACATGTTGGTTCATATGCCTTGACACTGTGATATATAGGCCTAAGGCCAAGACAATAAAAAGACACAGTGGCAGAATAAATTCAACCACATCCTTGTTTCGGATAGCAACATCTGCCCGGTGAAGACAACAAAACATGTAACAAACAGTTAGATAACCTACAGCATGGTCAAGCGAGTTAATATTTTCAGATTTCTAAACAACTATTGATTTCCAACCACGGAGAGATAACACTAGTTGCAAAGAAAACAGGCCGTGCCTCCACTATTCCAGCACAATTTCATCAAGTTTTTTTTGCTGTAAATGACATTTGGCTTTGGGGTGATGTAATTGGTTTGAAGCCAAATCCAAACTGGCTTCCCTTTACACTTTCTTTTGGTGTGCCAGGACCATTCACATTTGAGCTCACTCAGTTTTTTTTTATCAAGGCAGGCCAAATGCTTGGTGGGTTCCCTTGTATTCAATGCTACGGGCGGCAACAATATAATATTATTTTTTACCAGACAGCATCGAATAGTTGGGCTTCACATACAGAGGTTCGCTCTCTCAGATGCTTTCTCTGCTCTTGCGAATTATAGGAAAATGATGAAGCACAGAGGCCAAAGATACATTATTTTATATGATGTTGTTTTTTTTAATTTGGGGGAATTTCCCTTAGTATCCATGAATACACACCACTGCTTATGAAATCCAAATTCAATTGATCAGGATTGGGGTTGTTTTCTCGTGGAAATTAATTGGATTGATGTATGAGGGACATTTTGGGCAGTTCAGTATGAGAGAACAAATGTTCACTACTCCTCAGATTTTGATGTGGCATTCTGTGGTTTTCTTTAGTCATTTTGATGATGACGGGTCAAGGTAGTAATGCAGGACTCGCACAATAAACTCCAGTCTTTCTGCATAGCCGGTGGGTATGTAGAAATCTCTAAAGGAGTCTGTTAGGTAACAAAAGCATTTCCTACATTTCCCAGTTGACAAAACGGAAATCCATTATTGATGAATGCAATTAATCTCAATGTCTAACACATCTGATGTTGTGATCTCATACATAACCTCAAAGGAGCCAAGACGTTCTTCTTCGTTGCAGCTTTGACTCTGACTCCAAGACTTTGATGAGCAACCCCGTGCTGCTCTTTGAACTTTTTCTTTATCTCCATATCTCAAGGTCAAACAGCAGACTGCTGGGCTGACACAAGACCTGGAGCGTAAGGGGGGGGGGGGGGGGGGGGGGGGGGGGTCAGAAAAAACAGTAGCCACAGTTGTATTCATGGAAGAGAGAACTGAAGAAAGCATGCGTTACACAGGTCGTCATTGTAAATAAAAATGTGTTCTTAATTGACTTACCTGTATCAATGAAGGTGGGAAAAATGCCTTTAAAAGATGTCTTGTCATACACTCTTAGAAAACAGGATTCATAAAGGGTTTCCCCATAGGAGAACCTTTTTGGTTCCATGTAAAAACCATTTTGTGCTCCGTGTAGAACCCTCTGTGGAAATGGTTTTACCTGGAACCAAAAAAAGCTGAAGAACATTTTAAGGTTCTACACAAAACGAAAATATAAATATAACATGTAATGTATTGGTCCCAGAAGAAAAAGCTTATGTCTCTCAAATGTTGTCCACAAATTTGTTTACATCCCTATTAGTGAACATTTCTCATTTGCTAAAATAATCCAAGAAGCTGATTATATGACGTGATCATTACATGGGTGCACCGTCAATAAATCAATCAAATGTATTTATAAAGCCCTTCTTACATCAGCTGATGTCACAAAGTGCTGTACAGAAACCCAGCCTAAAACCCCAAACAGCAAGCCATGCAGGTGTAGAAGCACGGTGGCTAGGAAAAACTCCCTAGAAAGGCAAGAACCTAGGAAGAAACCTAGAGAGGAACCAGGCTATGAGGGGTGGCCAGTCCTCTTCTGGCTGTGCCATTTGGAGATTATAACATAACATGGCCAAGATGTTCAAATGTTAATAGATGACCAGCATGGTCAAATAATAATAATCAGTGGTTGTGGAGGGTGCAACAGGTCAGCAGCTCAGGAGTAAATGTCAGTTGGCTTTTCATAGCCGATCATTCAGAGTATCTCTACCACTCCTGCTGTCTCTAGAGAGTTGAAAACAGCAGGTCTGGGACAAGTAGCACGTCCGGTGAACAGGTCAGGGTTCCATAGTCGCAGACAGAACAGTTGAAACTTGAGCAGCAGCACAACCAGGTGGACTGGGGACAGCAAGGAGTCATCAGGCCAGGTAGTCCTGAGGCATGGTCCTAGGGCTCAGGTCTTCCGAGAGAGAGAAAGAAAGAGAGCGAATTAGAAAGAGCATACTTAAATTCACACAGGACACCGGATAAGACAGGAGAAATACTCCAGATATAACAGACTGACCCTAGCCCTCCGACACAAACTATTGCAGCATAAATACTGGAGGCTGAGACAGGAGGGGTTGGGAGACATTGTGGCCCCGTCCGACGATACCCCCAGACAGGGCCAAACAGGCAGGATATAACCCCACCCACTTTGCCAAAGCACAGCCCCCACACCACTAGAGGGATATCTCCAACCACCAACTTACCATCCTGAGACACTGCCAAGTATAGCCCACAAAGATCTCCCCCACGGCACAACCCAAGGGGGGGGGGGGGGGGCAACCTTGTGCTGGGGACAATAAAAGCGCACTCTAAAATGTGCAGTTTTGTCACACAACATAATGACACGGATGTCTCAAGTTTTGAGGGAGTGTAAAAATGGCATGCTCACTGCAGGAATGTTCACCAGAGCTTTTGCCAAATAATTGAGTGTCCACTTCTGTACCGTTAGCCGGCTTCAACTTCATTTTAGAGAATTTGGCAGCACATCCAACCAGCCTCACAACTACACACCACATATATGGCATCGCATGGGCGAGTGGTTTGCTGACTTCAACGTTGTGAACAGAGTAACCCATTGTTGCAGTGGCGTTATGATATGAGCAGACATAAGCTTAGACAACGAACACAATTGCATTTTATTGGTGGCAATTTTAATGCACAGAGACACCGTGACGAGATCTCGAGGCCCATTATCGTGCCATTCATCCGCTGCCACCATCAAATGTTCCAGCATGATAATGCACAGCCCCATGTCACAAGGATCTGTACATAATTCCTGGAAGCTGAAAATGTCCCAGTTCTTCCATGGCCTGCATACTTAGTTGAGCACGTTTGGGATGCTCTGGAATGACGTGTACGACAGTGTGTTCCAGTTCCGGCCAATATCCTGCAACTTCACACAGCCATTGAAGATGATTTGGACAACATTCAACAGCCTTATCAACACTATGCGAAGGAGATGTGTCGCACTGCACGATGCAAATGTTGGTCACACAAGAAACTGACTGTTTTTTTCTGATGTATGCCCCTCTCTCTCTTTTTTTTTTAAAGGTACCCGTGACTCACGGATGCATATCTGTATTCCCATAGATTAGGGCCTAATTAATTTATTCCAATTAACTGATTTCCACATATCAACTATAACTTGTAGAAATTGTTGCATGTTGCAGTTATGTTTTTGTTCAGTATACTGTATAGAGTATACTATAAAAACATTTAAAAAAGGTGCAAACAACCCACTGTTGATGTGACGGAGTTGTCTGGCCAATTCTGGCCAATTTGATAGGACCACAGTGGAGCCAGCTGTGTTTTTTACTTCTTCAAATTAATTAGTTATCAGACCATCAGTGGTGGCATAGAGGGTTAACACTTGTGGAATCCACATGGGACATTGGGTTTCCCATGGTGTATGCACCAAGAATAAACATAAACTAATTAATCTCCTTTCCTGTCTACACACAGTCCAAACACCAGTGCGTGTGAATGCCAGTAAAACAGACATCTGAGACAACAGCAGCGATGGTGGTTGGTATTAAATACCGGATGCCATCAACTGCCACAGTGCCCTTGAGCAAGACACTTAGGCCCTTTAATTCATCCAGGGGCCCGGTACTTTGACTGACCCTGTACTCCAAACCCTCCAACCTCATTGTGTGTATATATATATTTTATTTGATATTTTATTTAGCCTTTATTTTAGCGGAGAGTCATACTGAGACCAAGGTATGTTTAACAGATGAGCCCTGAAATTACAGAAAATACACACATCAAAATATAAATGCAAGCAGAAAGAAAAACATGGTCCTAAAAAACAAACACATTCATCAGTAATAAGGCCCTCAATCAGCATTCTGAATTGCCCTAAAGTCACCAAAACATCCAATTTAACAACATTTTGAAGAGTGTTCCACAAATAAGGTGCAATACAACTAAAAGCTGATTTATCTAACTCAAGAGAACTTCCAGAGATAACCATCCCTGAGACCGGGTGTGGTAACTAGTATGTCGAAAGTTTAGTAAACCCGTTAGGTACAATGGAACTTTTTGTAAAAGGGCTTCATAAATAATAACATAGCAATAACATATTGTGACATCATTTCTACTTAATCTTTGTATGTTAACAGGGCAACAAAGCATTTCCTACACTACACGACTACACACCGTCTTTCACTCTGCGTGGGGAAAAACAAAGACGCACTCAGATACACCATACTATTTAATTAAAGAACACTGCTTCTCTTTTGTTTCATTGGCAGGGTTGGGTTTATGGTGTATGAAAATGTACGTGCCTATATAAAGTGTGTCACAGCCCAAAGCGGTTGACTTCTGGTTGTTTGGTTGGCTTTATGATGTTTGAGTGCAGCTGCTCACAGTGATTCTTTAAGAGAACGTATGACTGTCTATATACAGTTCCACCAATGCAGACTGCCTCGAGGAGTCTCTAATGTTAGAGGATAACAGTACCATGGTCCTACCTCAAGTCTAGCATCAGTGTGTTAGCCAGTTGTGACCAGAGGCTTTGTTTGACCGGAGAACAATATATTTTTGTTCAAGTAAGAAAATGGTTCAATTGCAAAGGATGGTTGAACAAGGAAGTAATGATACAGGTTAACAATATATTTAGCCACAGCCCATTGAATATTTCCGCTGTACACTGTAAAAAAAAATATTGTTTTTTTCTGTAATTTACTGGCAGCCAGCTATGTAAATTACTGTAAAAAATGTACAATATGTTATAGTAAATTCCAAATAAACTTTGGTTTAACAGTACATTACAATCATTTATCTGGAATTTCTGTTAACATAATTCCAGATAAACTATTGTAATGTACTGTTAAACCAAAGTTTATTTGGAATTTATTTTTATGGTAACGTACAGGCAACTGGCTTTCCAGTAAGTTACCATAAGAACAACAAAACATTTTTTACAGTGTAGCTTAACCAAAGCATAGAATATTATCACGTCATGTTAGACTTAGTTGACATTTGTATCATAATGACATGATTTTAGATACAGTGCCTTGCAAAAGTATTCATCCCCATGGCATTTTTCCTATTTTGTTGCATAACAACCTGTAATTTAAATTGATTTTGATTTTGGTTTCTTGAAATGGAAATACACAAAATAGTTCAAATTGGTGAAGTGAAATGAAAAAAAAAACAGCATGTTTCGAAAAATAAATAAATATATGAAAGGGAAAAGGGGTGTGCGTGCATATGTATTCACCCCCTTTTCTATGAAGCCTAAATAATATCTGGTGCAACCAATTACCTTCAGGAGTCACATAATTAGTTAGTTTGCACACAGGAGGAGCTTATTTAAGTGTCACATGATCTGTCATATGATCTCAGTATATACAGTATATACCTATTCTGAAAAGCCCCAGAATCTGCAACACCAAGCAAGCGGCACAAAGTAGACGTCTTGACCGACTTGCCAAAACTATAGTTTGTTAACAAGAAATTTGAAGAGAGTTTGAAAAACAAGTTTTAATGACTCCAACCTAAGTGAATGTAAACTTCTGACTTCAACTGGATATACCTGTTCTGATAGGCCCCAGAGTCTACAACACCACTAAGCAAGGGCACCATCAAGCAAGCGGCACCATGAAGACCAAGGAGCTCTCCAAACAGGTCAGGGACAAAGTTGTGGAGAAGTACAGATCAGGGTTGGGTTCCAAAAAATGTTCACAAACTTTGAACATCCAACGGAGCACCATTAAATCCATTAATAAAAAATGGAAAGAATGTAACACCACAACAAACCTGCCAAGAGAGGGCCCCCCACCAAAACTCACAGACCAGGCATGGAGGGCATTAATCAGAGAGGCAACAAAAAGGACAAAGATAACCCTGAAGGAGCAGCAAAGTTCCACAGCGGAGATGGGAGTATCTGTCCATAGGACCACATTACACTCCACAGAGCTGGACTTTTGGAAGAGTGGCCAGAAATAAGCCATTGCTTAAAGAAAAAAAATAAGCATACACTTTTGGTGTTTGCCAAAAGGCATGTGGGAGACTCCCCAAACATATGGAAGAAGGTACTCTGGTCAGATGAGATGTAAATTGAACTTTTTGGCCATCAAGGAAAACGCCACGTCTGGCGCAAACCCATCACCCTGAGAACACCATCCCCACAGTGAAGCATGGTGGTGGCAGCATCATTCTGTCTGGAGGTTTTTCATCGGCAGGGACTGGGAAACTGGTCAGAACTGAAGGAATGATGGATGGTTCAAAATACAGTGAAATTCTTGAGGGAAACCTGTTTCAGTCTTCCAGAGATTTGAGACTGGGACAGAGGTTCATCATTCCAGCAGGAAATTGACCCTAAGCATACTGCTAATGCAACAATCGACTGGTTTAAGGGGAGACATTTAAATGTCTTGAAATTGCCTAGTCAAAGCCCAGACCTCAATCCATTGAGCATCTGTGGTATGACTTAAAGATTGTTGTACACCAGCGAAACCCATACAACTTGAAGGAGCTGGAGCAGTTTTGCCTTGAAGAATAGGCAAAAATCCCAGTGGCTAGATGTGCCAAGCTTATGGAGACATACCCCAAGAGACTTGCAGCTGTAATTGCTGCAAACGGTGGCTCTACAAAGTATTGACTTTGGGGGGGGGGGGGGGGGGGGGGGGTGAATAGTTACTGTATGCACGGTCAAGTTTTCAATTTGTTTTTCTATTTCTTGGTTGTGTCACAAAAAAACATATTTTGCACCTTCAAAGTGGTAGGCGTGTTGTGTAAATCAAATGATACAACCCCCCCAAAAATCTATTTTAATTCCAGGTTTAAAGGCAACAAAATAGGAAAATAGCCAATGGGGGTGAATACTTTCGTAAGCCCCTGTATGCTGAATTTGTCACGCCCTGATCTGTTTCACCTGTCTTTGTGATTGTCTCCACCCCCTCCAGGTGTCTTCCTCACTATCCCCTCTGTATTTATACCTGTGTTTTCTGTCTGTCTGCGGCCAGTTCACCTTGTTTGATCAAGCCTACCAGCGTTGTGTCTCAGCGCCTGCTTTTTTCAGTTTCTCTTTTCTCATCCTCCTAGTTTTTGACCCTTTCCTGTCCTGACCCGTACCCGCCCGCCTGACCACTCTGCCTGTCCCTGACCCTGAGCCTCCCTGCCGTCCTGTACCTTTGCTCCACCTCTGGATTATCGACCCCTGCCTGCCTTGTCCTGTCGTTTGCCTGCCCCTGTTGTTACAATAAACATTGTTACTTCACACAGCCTGCACTTGGGTCTTACCTTGGTACCTGAATCATGTACTCCAATGAATTGCTTGATTAAAACATAAGTAACATTTTAATCAAAGCATCAAAATGAGAGGAATTACAGAATATAAATCAATGATCATGAATTGTGCTATTCCATTGCAAACGTATAGCCCATGAGGATCATAGACTTGAGCCTAGATTAAATCATCAACCACTGCAAAGTTTCCTTTTTTAGAGTAGTTTGTCAAATGTTCAGCGGTAGTGCAGAGTTAAGGTACTTGTCACACCCTGACCATAGTTTGCTTTGTATGTTCTATGTTTGTTTGGTCAGGGTGTGATCTGAGTGGGCATTCTATGTTGGATGTCTTGTTTGTTCTGTTTCTGTGTTTGGGCCTGATATGGTTCTCAATCAGAGGCAGGTGTTAGTCATTGTCTCTGATTGGGAGCCATATTTAGGTAGCCTGTTTTGTGTTGGGTTTTGTGGGTGATTGTACCTGTCTTTGTGTTTGTTACACCAGATAGGGCTGTTTGTGGTTTTTACACATTTCTTGTTTTGTATATTGTTCATTTATCATCTTTATTAAAGATGTATCACAATAACCACGCTGCATTTTGGTCCGCCTCTCCTTCAACAGAAGAATCCCGTGACAGTACTAAACCGTGAGAACTTTGGAGAGGCAATGCAGGACCTAATGCAGACCGCAGGGATGGGAAACTTTGATGGTTGTAGGGGTCACAGAAAATCTGAACTGATGGGCCACCTTGTGTTTTCTACTTTTCCAACCAGCAACATGAAGTTGAAACCCCAACTGAGTTCCTAAAAAAGTTGCCAATCCCTGCTATATGGTATATGAATACTCAAAATGTAACACTACTGACTGACCTATCATACGGTTTGCAATTAAAACTCCTCTTTATCAGAAACAATGTACCTAATATACTGTTATATACTTCATAACGCACAGTGGACATAAGCCCAGGTCCATTTCAGTAACAAAAACACTGTTCGGGACTGTCAAGTGTTTTACAATGATATTAGAGTGCAGCTTTGCCACGGGATCTCAACCTTTCGTCCTTATGAATCCTTAATGCACACTCACCTCTCCCCCTGTAACATCATAAACAATGGCAGTAGAACTCCGCCATGACATAGACTATTTAACCTTCCTTAGCCCTGCCACCTGGCATATAGTGAGATCTCTTTCCATGCCAACACCTGGGTCATTCCCGCTGTCATCATCTGTCCGATGGTTTCAGTGTTGGATGTTTTCTGTTACTAAGTACCCTATCTCTCCTTTGCCAGACTTCTGTATATCTGAAATGTCTCACCGTTTCAGGTTGGGCTGTTTTCCACAACCAAGTACCCTGGCCCTCATATACCCTTCTTCTTTATCTCTGAAATGTGTCTCTGTTCAAGAACCCCACTTCACCAGATAACAGCTGGGTTTTCTGCGACTTGAAACCATCCTCTACATCATTGCTATCTGATCTACAGTATCTATCCCTCGGATCCCCACTGGATTACTTCTTTATCATGTTCCTCTCTGGAATACCGGACAAACAGTCCCAGCAGCACCTAGAAGAATAGAGGGAGGAGATAGAGAATAGAGAGAGGGGGAGAAGAGAAAAGTAATTAAGGAGACTGAGGACTTCTCTCAATAAATCAGTGAGTGTGTGGGCCCTATCAGTCTCCGGGCTCTTTTTATTGGTCACACAGGATTGCCCTGTATTAGTCACACAGAGGTCTCAGTAGAGTTCCATCAATAACGCAGGGGAACAGGGCCAGAGGGAGAGCTGGAGCAGAGACTGCCACCACCGTGGTGGATGTGGCAGCCAGAGAAAGAGTGGGAGCTGAGTGAGAAAGAGAGCTGGTGAGTGGCAAAATGAAGGTATTTGCACAGGTACTGGTTTAATGAAAGGGAGAAAGAGCCAGGGAGAGCCATCATTAGCCACATAGGCCCACCTAATGAATAGCGGCGGTCTGAGGGATGAATCATTTGCCCACTGGAGCCCCTGCAGAGGCCCCATCCCCCCTCCAACACGAGGTTCATTATTGATGGCGCGACTGTAGCCTGTGATGTCTGGCTACATTAAGACGCAATGGGGGCTCCGTGCTTCTGTTACAGAGTCACAGAGTCACAGAGCTCGCCGCACCAGGGTTAAGTACATCCAGCCTATTAAAAGGAAAGAGACATGAGCGGCGAACAGAGAGAAAGAGAGATGGGGGATGGAAGGATGGTGGTTGCTAGATAACAGATAACAATAGATCGTTGCTAGTGACAGATCATAAGAGTTCCTCATTTCCCGTGATCAGTAGATGGCTTCAGCCGCTGACAGGAGAGCGTTCGGGAGAATGGCCAAGCATCATAACAGCCTCTGAAATTCCTACGTCAAAGGAAAAGCTGGGGAGCTTCAAGGTTGCTATGCTTTAAAGGCTTAAGTTCTGCTGGTTCCTACTCTCACTGGATTCTGTCCCTAGATTCCTTTTCTGCCACTTGAAAGAATAGCAGTAAGGTTCTGCACCAACCATGTAGCTAGAATAGCTCCCCTCTCAAGGGGGGAAATGCATTCCACAAAACCAATAATGCTCAAACTGGTATATTTGAGAAATTACCACGACTCTATTTGAGCTCAATGGCAGAGCCATAAACTCAACATGATTCTTCCTCCATATCTGATTTTACAATCTAATCTACTTATTTTCATTACTAGGCTATGGGATCTGAAGCTATTGCCCCATAGCTTTTGAAGGGAATGGGTTTGATGATAAGAGAGACCCACACGAGTATACAGTGCCTTCAGAAAGTATTCATACACCTTGACATGTTACAGCTTAAATTCAAAATGGATGAAATTGATGTATTTCTCACCTCATCTACACACAATACCCCATAATGACAAGGTGGAAACATGTTTTTAGACATTTTTGCTAATTTATTGAAATGTAAATTCAGAAATATATAATTTACACAAGTTTTCACACCCCTGAGTCAATTCTTTGTAGAAGCACCTTTGTCAGCGATGACAGCTGTGAGTCTTTCTGGGTAATTCTCTAAGAGCTTTCCACACCTGGATTTTGCAAGATTATTATTTTCTAAATTCTTCAAGCTCTGTCAAATTGATTGTTGACAGTGCTCAAGTTGTAGAGGACCTTGTGAAGATGCTAGAGGAAACAGGTACAAAAGTATCTTTATCCACAGTAAAACAAGTCCTACATCGACATAACCTGAAAGGCCGCTCAGCAAGGAAGAAGCCACTGATCCAAAACTGCCATAAAAAAGCCAGACTACGGTTTGAAACTGCACATGGGGACAAAGATCGTACTTTTTGGCGAAATGTCGTCTGGTCTGATGAAACTAAAATTGAACTGTTTGGCCATAATGACCATCAGGGGAGGCTTGCAAGCCAAAGAACACCATCCCAACCGTGAAGCACGAGGGTGGCAGCATCATATTGTGGAGGTCTTTGCTGCAGGAGGGACTGGTACGCTTCACAAAATAGATGGCATCATGAGGTAGAAAATTACGTGGATATACTGAAGCAACATCTCAAGACATCAGTCAGGAAGTTAAAGCTTGGTCGCAAATGGGTCTTCCAAATGGACAATGACCCTAAGCATACTTCCAAAGTTGTGGCAAAATGGCTTAAGGACAACAAAGTCAAGGTATTGGAGTGGCCATCACAAAGCCCTCACCTCAATCCTATAGACAATTTGTGGGCAGAACTGAAAAAGCGTGTACGAGCAAGTAGGCCTAAAAACCTGACTCAGTTACACCAGCTCTGTCAGGAGGAAATGGCCCAAAATTCACCCAACTTATTGTGGGAAGCTTGTGGAAGGTTACCCGAAACGTTTGACCCAAGTTAAACAATTTAAAGGTGATGCTAGCAAATACTAATTGAGTGTACTGTTTGCAAACGTCTGACCCACTTGGAATGTGATGAAAGAAATAAAAGCTGAAATAAATCACTATTATTTTTCTGACATTTCACATTCTTAAAATAAAGTGGTGATCCCAGCTGACCTAAGACAGGGAATTTTTACTATGATTAAATGTGAGGAATTGTGAAAAACTGAGTTTAAATGTATTTGGCTAAGGTGTATGTAAACTTCTGCCTTCAACTTGTGGTGTGTGGAGACCAGTAGCAGTGCGTGGGTAAAATCACTGGGGAAGACAAGCCAGGGGGAAAAAGCCATATTACAACCTACTGTATGTGTTGTGATAATTGCGTTGTTTGCTCTATAACCTGTTAGTTCATATGCCTTGACACTGTGATATATAGGCCTAAGGCTGAGACAATAGGAAGACACAGTGGCAGAATAAATTCAACCACGTTTGTTTCATCACATAACCAGAGAGCAACATCTGTCCAGTGAAGTACACAAAACATATTGTATGTAACAAACAGTTACATGACCTATTGCATGGTCAAGCAAGTTCATGTTTCTGACATTTTCGGGCTCCTGAACAACTATTGATTTAGAACCACAGAGAGTAACTGCAAGTTGCAAAGAAAACAGGCACTTCCTCCGCTATTCCAGCAACATTTCAAATTCAACATAATCTAATCATCTATGCTTAGTCTAATA
The DNA here is from genome assembly GCF_013265735.2 of Oncorhynchus mykiss. Taxonomy (NCBI): domain Eukaryota; kingdom Metazoa; phylum Chordata; class Actinopteri; order Salmoniformes; family Salmonidae; genus Oncorhynchus; species Oncorhynchus mykiss. Next base: position 22,172,945 of record NC_048582.1, read on the forward strand.
CAGTGACAACTAAACAACACCAAAAAACGATTTAGTCCAATGAATGTAACCTAAATATGATGAGGCTGTCCATGTTACTACGAGTCTTGATATTATTTTATATTGTAAATCCGGAAGCCACAACATGTCAAAGTCAACCTACGTTGGGCACCCGACTGGCACAGGTGTCTAGCACACTACAGTACCTGGTTTGAATCCAGGCTGCATCACATCCGGCCGTGATTGGGTGTCCCATCAGGAGGCGTAGAATTGGCACAGCATCGTCCGGGTTTGGTCAGGGTAGACGTCATTGTAAATAAGAATTTGTACTGACCTGCCTAGTTAAATAAATTGCCTAAAAAAAGAATAACAATTGGTACACATCCTTCACCACAGTGTTCACAGCTCAATATAATACAGTATATGTTTATAGATAGTTTATTTGATGTATAGGCTAAAATTAAGGTTCAATATAATAAGTCATAATCTTGAGTTCTTATTTTTTTTGTGGTAAAAACTGACTTCAAAGAGACCACATTCAAGTCCTCCATCCCCCACTTAGTCTGACAGCTGCTCTCTGGCTCCACAACAAACACCGCCCGGCCATCTAGAGGTGTGAAAACCCAACCAGCGTACAAGTAGAGGATGGTAAGTACTTTACAGCTGAAAGGGACTTGGGACCAGCAGCACAATCTTGTGTAGAGGGCATGTTGAAGTACAGTCATTGTAAATAATGCATATATTTGTTTATTATTTATTTATTTTACCTTGTGTTTGTGGTGTGTTCACTTCTGACATTAGATCAGTGTTGGCTGCTAACTTGGCCCTTAAATATTTCACCTCTATGTTTGGAGACATTGGATCAGCATTCTTGTCAGGTCTCCTATGAGCACATTTTATGTAGGGAAGCTAATGATCCATAATGTATGACATTGATGAGAATGTGTAAACTTGTATTTTTTTTTAGCATAGCATTGTTGTATGTTTTCTATAGTTATGTTCTTCAAAATGTATCACTTTACGAATTCAGCCACTTGGGTACATTGAGGCAAATTGTGAAGGACACCTACGTGACTTCATTCTAAATGTCATGTAGCTTGCTCATTCTTCAAGTTATCAGTCTGAAACTTTGCACATACACTGTTGCCTTCTTATGGACACCATCTACATTACATCCAGCTTCCTGGCTAAAGTGTGACCTTTCTCTTGCACTTCAGAGACAAACAAAAATTCAAAAACGGTTGTTTTTTTCTTTGTATTTTCTTCTACCATATCTATTGTGTTATATTCTCCTACATTAATTACACATTTCCACAAACATAATTGATTCCTTTCAAATGGTACCAAGAATATGCATATGCTTGTTTCAGGGCCTGAGCTATAGGCAGTTAAGATATGGGCATGTAATTTTAGGCGAAAATTGAAAAAAAACGGGGCTGATCCCTAACAAGTTAAACTCTAACTGTTTTAAAGTCACCATTGGCCTCATGGTGAAATCCCCGAGCAGTTTCCTGTCTCTCCGGCAACTGAGTTAGGAAGGATGCATGGCATCTGTGTAGGGACTGGGTGTATTGATACACCATCCAAAGTGTAATTAATAACTTCACCTTGCTCAAAGGGATATTCAATGTCTGCTTTTTGGTATTGTTACACGTTCACCAACAGGTTCCCTTCTTTGTGGGGCATTGGAAAACCTCCCTGGTCTTTGTAGTTGAATCTGCTTTTGAAATGCATCGCTCGACTGAGAGGACCTTAGAGATAATTGTACTGTATATGTGGGGTACAGAGATGAGGTAGGCATTCAAAAATCATGTGAAACACTATTATTGCACACTATTATTGCACATGTTTTACGCCATAACAAAGGCGTTGAATACTTATTGACTCAAAACATTTCATTTTTTTTCATTTTTCATTCATTTGTAAACATTTCTAAAAACATCATTCCACTTTGACATTATGGGGTATTGTGTGTCGGCCAGTGACAAAACAAATCTACATTTAATCCATTTTAAATTCAGGCTGTAACACAACAAAACGTGGGAAAACGTCAAGGGGTGTGAATACTTTCTAAAGGCACTGCATAGGCAACACATGGAAACACACTGATAAATTAGATGTTTCTTAGGGATCTCCCTAGAGTGTTATTATGACATGTAGGTCACAATAGCCTTTAGCAACACAGCACTTGGCAAAGATGCATCCATTATCACTTGAAGACCGAAGGATTACCTGTGACATTCACACTTTGGAGTCCCGGAGGCATTGCGGAAACGACTCATTGACTTCTTAGCCCTGGCTCACATTCACCACAGACTCACGGCGACTCACATGTACTCTCATCCAAGTCTCACATGTACTCTCATCTAAGTTGTAGCCGCCGACATTTGTTCCCCCTCTGGCTTGAAATATTGTTACTTTCCTCCACAGCAATGATTCACCCCCCCCCCCCCCCCCCTCCCACACATACATTCAAGTGACATGGTGTGTAGCCTACTCTTTATGGTCAGGTTCTTTTTAAATAACAAAGTCAGTGACCGCTTTGAAAGGGAGAAAGGATGTTTTTTTTGCAATAGAGAAGCACAGTGGCATGTCAGTGCTTAGAAGTTGGCACATATTTTCTCATTCTCAATACATGTCTGTGAAATACAATGCAATGCTTTGTACATTTTTCTACATCTCATGCATTTCTCAGTTATGCTAAAACTGCATAATGGCGAGTACAATTTGTCACATTCAAAGGGATGCATTATTGGTCATTTATAGTTGTGCTGAACGTTGTTTCCACGTCTCTCCAATGAAGTTACGTTGAACCAACTCGGAATAGACGTTGAATTGATGTCTCCGCCCAGTGGGAGCACATGTGAAAGCCCTTACACAAAGACATGCATATCCCTACGCAAAGTAAGGTGAGCTTTCATTTGAGCAGATGGTGGGGAATGAGTTTTGGATAAATCCCAGAAGCCACATCACTGTTTTTTTTAAATTTCATAATGGAATTAACCATCGTACACAAATATAACAGTCCACATTACCATCCCCACACACCCCGAGTGATTTGTTTTACTAGTATGTTATTCCGAACTAAGGCCTCATTTTAGACCACAAGGGGCATGTCTTCACCCCATTAATTTACAGATACTTTTTGATTCACAATTGTATACACCTGGGAGACATAGTGCATGGTGGGAAATAGGACCCCCTAGTAATGAACACCCATTTAAATACCCCAGAGAGAGGAGTACAGAGGAGAAATGCAAACCAAACAAGTTTTTAATGACATGCTCACATGCTGACGGAGGGCTGATGAGAGGATAATGCTGGTGTCTACATTTATTCGGATTTGAATAATACAATGCGGAAACATATTTGAGCTTGACGATCATCTTCAATGTGGTTATTGAATGCTCCAGCAGGTCCATGACATTGTCCTTAACCTTGGGGTTAGTGTGACTGTCAGTCAACGTCTCTGGCTCTTGTAGCCTCTGATACTCTCTCTGTCGTAGATTATGTATTTAGTTGTCTGTCAATCTGGAGTAAGAGACAAGAAAAGGCTGGAATGTTGGTGTCCCTGAACCAAAATGAATGTAAAAACATTCCAATAGAGTGGCCTTGTGCAACGTCAGTGCCTGCAGGATAGAATGAAAGAAAAATAAAGGATAGAGAGAGAGAGAGAGGAGAGAAAAGAGAGAGAAACGAGGAGAGAGAGTGAAAGAGGGAGATTGAACAGAGCGAGCTGGCGCCATCAGTGAGTGAAATATGCCCCTGCGATGCTGCCAAACGAAAACATCAGTGTTCTTTGGTGTCAGCCCAAGATGGACGACTGAGGCGCTCTCCGTGTGAGCCGCTGTAAGATGCATCAGTGCAGGCCCAGGATATATGGTCTGCTGCAGAATTATTAGCGAGCAGCCTTAGCTGCGTGCACATTGGCAGAGAAAAAAATGACGGCATCACAGAGAAAGTCACAGGCCCCGTTAGCTTCAGGGGTAATGCTTGTTGTTTGACTTACTTCGTGGGACCTGGCATATATTATACGATAAGCCTCAGGTGAGTATTATGCTCAGGGAAAAACCCTTACAGACGCTGTTGTTTTGTTGTTTTTACTCGCTTTGACCATTCTCCTTTGGCTAAATGAGTCTTTGGTTACTAATACAAAATACAGGACTGTTAACATTTGGGAACAGAGCCTGGTAAGGACATTTGAAAATGGACCAAATAAAATGTTTTGGCCCACACACAAGAGTCTGGGCAGGCAGCATTAATTGTTAAATCAAGCATATTCACAGAAAGACCTGCTTGCACACAGAGTGTCACGCCCTGACCTTAGAGAGCCATTTTATTTCTCTATTTGGTTAGGTCAGGGTGTGATGTCGGGTGGGCATTCCATGTTTTGTTTTCTATGTTTCTTTATTTCTATGTTTTGCCCGGGTATGGTTCTCAATCAGGGACAGCTGTCTATCGTTGTCTCTGAATGGGAATCATACTTAGGTAGCCATTTTCCCCTCCTTTCAGTGTGGGTAGTTATCGTTGTTAGTGGCACTATAGCCCTGTAAGCTTCACGGTTGTTTCTTCGTTTGTTGTTTTGTTGGCGACATTTTAAATAAAAAAGGAAAATGTACGTTCACCACGCCGCACTTTGGTCCACTTCTTTCGACGGCCGTGACACAGAGGTGTCATGCCCATAGGGGCGGCAGGGGCATGTGCCTCCTGGGGTGTCCTGTTTATAAAATATATATGAGACCTGTTTCAGGAAACAAGGCATATGTCGCAAGTCACAACTTCACAGGAGAGACATTTTTTGCTATCAAAATGCGTTTTTTTGGCCGAAATGCCGTCTCGAACATGTGAACTTTCATGTGCCTTAATAAAACTTGCCATCTGTAAATATGAATAATATTAATGTTAAATTACAAGCCTTGTTGGTTAAACCACAGAAAAAGGGAGCAACCTTCCCACTAGCCATGATTGGCTGAGATAATGAGTGGGCTGGACATGCCGAGAGAGAAGTTCGGATTGGTCTGCCATATAGAGAGCTTCTGTCTATTTGAGCTGGTCAGTCTGTGTTGGCAATGTATCGTGTAGTGGAGCTGCATGAGTTTTGCTCTCCACTTTCTGGACGATCGAGTTTTGAAATCAGTGGATATGGAGTATGATAGCTAAAGAGATGGAGGAAACGCCAGTCTCCAGAATACTTCAAACTGAGGGCAACCGTGGCATGGTATCCATGACAGGGAGACGCGTCCATCATGCTTGATGAAAATAGTCCAGAGTTAGCTAGCTACATTTTCAGATATTAGACATTTCTAATTTTGACAGAAAGTGGTTTCATTTCAAGCTGAAGTGTATTGTTAGCTAGCTAGCTAACGTTAGCTGGCTGGCTCTCTAGCTAACATTATGTGTATGAGGTTATTATTCGTATCAAAGAACCGTTTGCTTTGCTAGATAGCGAGATAACATTAGGCTCTAACATTGAACCTGGTTGTTTAGCTCCCAGCAGGTTCTTTCAGGGTAGTAACGACATGATTTAGCACATTGTTGTTTAACTAGCTAATGTTAGCTGTCTGACTCATTAGCTAATGCCACGTGATGTGTGTGATCTTACACGTTGTTTACCTAGCTAGGTTCATTGTTTACCTAGCTAGCTAGCTACATGTCTTAAGCTAAAGTGTACTGTTATCTAGCTAGCCAATGTTAGCTGGCTGGCTCCCTAGCTGACGTTATTATTCATTAAAGTGTACAACACCCGTTGAATATGGCCGGTGTCAGTAAAAATCAGAAAATAACCTTAATGAATTGTTGCCAGCATAGCTGGTTGGTGTCATGGCTGATGAAAGGAGCGGACCAAGGTGCAGTGTGGTGAGCGTACATGTTCTTTAATAAAGAAAAAGACGCCAAACAAAACAATACACACTACAAAACAAAACCGTGAAGCTTAAGGCTAAGTGCCATAAAGAAAGTCAACTTCCCACCAAGACAGGTGGGGAAAAAAGGCGCCTAAATATGGATCCCAATCAGAGACAACGATAGACAGCTGTCCCTGATTGAGAACCATACCCGGCCAAAACATAGAGATAGAAAATCATAGAAACACAACACATACAAATGCCCACCCCAACTCACGCCCTGACCAAACCAAAGTAGAGAAATAAAACGGCTCTCTAAGGTCAGGGCATACAAAACCATGCAAAACATATTGCAACCAGGCAGGTGCGACACGAAAGTCAGAAACAGCGATATAATAAATGTCTTTCCTTTGATAATTTTCTTCTGTTGGCACTCCAAAAAGTCCCAGCTACATCACAAATGGTCCTTTTGTTCGATAATGTCTTTTTTAATATCCATAAAAACTCAGTTTAGCTGACGCGCTTCAGTCAATAATCCACCCAGTTTCTCTCCATCAAAATGCATACAAAATGAATCCCAAACGTTACTAATAAACTTTTATAGTGGGACAGTGTGTACAGGCACTGAGTCAATGTGCAGGGGTACAGGTTAGTTGAGGTAATTTGTAAAGTGACATAGATAATGAACAGCGAGTAGCAGCAGTGTAAAACAGAGAAGGGGGGGTCAATGTAAATAGTCTGGGTGGCAATTTGATTAGTTGTTCAGCAATATTATGGATTGGGGGGTAGAAGCTGTTAAGGAGCCTTTTGGTCCTAGACTTGGTGTTCCGGTAGTGCTTGCTGTGCGGCAGCAGATAGAACAGGCGGTGATGCAACAGGTCAGGATATTCTCGATTGTGCAGCTGTAGGAGCTTTTTGAGGATCTGGGAACCATGACAAATCTTTTCAGTCTCCTGAGGGGGAAAAGGGGTTGTCGTGCCCTCTTCACATGTGTCTTTTGGACCTTGATAGTTCGTTGGTGATGTGGACACCAAGGAACTTGAAACTCTCAACCCGCTCCACTTCAGCCCCTCCTCTATAGTCCACGATCAGCTCCTATGTCTTCCTCATATTGTTGTCCTGGCACAACACTGCCAGGTCTCTGAACTCCTCCCTATAGGCTGTCTCATCGTTGTTGGTGATCAGGCCTACCACTGTTTTGTCGCCAGCAAACTTAATGATGGTGTTGGAGTCGTGCTTGGCCATGCAGTCATGGGTGAACAGGGAGTACAGGAGGGGACTAAGTACACACCCTTGACGGGCCGCAGTGTTAAGGACCAGCATGGCAGATGTGTTGTTGCCTACCCTTACCACCCGGGGGTGAGCCTTCAGGAAGTCCAGGATCCAGTTGCAGAGGGAGGTGTTTAGTCCCAGGGTCTTTAGCCTAGTGATGAGCTTTGTGGGCACTATGGTGTCTGAGCTGTAGTCAATGAACAGCATTCTCACATAGGTGTTCCTGTTGTCCAGGTGGAAAAGGGGAGTGCAATTGAGATTGCGTCTCTTGTGGATCTGTTGGGCGGGTGCTATGCAAATTGGAGTGGATATAGGGTTTGCGGCATGATGGTGTTGATTTGAGCCATGACCAGCCTTTCAAAGCACTTCATGGCTACTGACGGTAATCATTTAGGCAGGTGACCTTTGCTATCATGGGGACAGGGACTATGGTCGTCTGTTTTGAAACATATAGGTATTAGAGACTCGGTCAGGGAGAGATTGAAAATGTCATTGAAGACACTTGTCAGTTGGTCTGCGCATGCTTTGAGTAAACTTCCTGGTAATCCGTCTGGCCCCACGGCTTGTGAATATTGACCTGTTTAACCTCTCTGGGATATTCAGGACGGTAGCGTCCCACTCCGGCAACAACCAGTGAAAGTGCAGGGCACCAAATTCAAAACAACAAAAATCTCATAAATAAAGTTCCTCAAGCATACAGGTATTTCACACCATTTAAAGATTAAATTCTAATTAATCCAGCCACAGTGTCTGATTTCAAAAAGGCTTTACAGCGAAAGCACCACAAACGTTTATGTTAGGTCACCAACAAGTTACAGAAAAACACAGCCATTTTTTCAGTCAAATAGAGGAGTCACAAAAAGCAGAAATAGAGATTAAATTAATCACTAACCTATGATGATCTTCATCAGATGACACTCATAGGACTTCATGTTACACAATACATGTATGTTTTGTTCGATAAAGTGCATATTTATATCCAAAAATCTCATTTTAAATGGGCGTGTTATGTTCAGTAGTTCCAAAACATGCAGTGATTTTGCAGAGAGCCACATCATTTCAGAGAAATACTCATAATAAACATTGTTAAAAGATACAACTATTATACATGTAACTTTAGATAAACTTCTCCTTAATGCAACTGCTGTGTCAGATTTCAAAAAAACTTTACGGAAAAAGCACACCATGCAATAATCTGAGTATGGCACTCAGAGACCAAAACAGCCAAAGAGATATCCGCCATGTTGTGTAGTCAACATTAGTCAGAAATAGCATTATAAATATTCACTTACCTTTGATGATCTTCATCAGAATGCACTCCCAGTTCGATAAAGTTCATAATTTATGTCCAAATACCTTCCTTTGTTAGGGTGTTTGGTAAACAAATCCAAACGCATGTGCAAGTCCAGCCGAAAGGTCGGACGAAAAGTCCAAAAGGTTATATTACAGGTCGTAGAAACATGTCAAACTAAGTATAGAATCAATCTTTAGGATGTTTTTAACATAAATCTTCAATAATGTTCCAACCTCTCATTCGGTCCCACTTCACAGTAGAAACATCAAACAAGGTGCTAAAAACTTTTGACATCTAGTGGAAGCCTTAGGAAGTGCAACATGACCAATATCCTACTGTGTCCTAAATAGGGAATGAGTTGAAAAACGACCAACCTCAGATTTCCCATTTCCTGGTTGGATTTATTCTCAGATTCTTGCCTGCCATATGAGTTCTGTTATACTCACAGACATCATTCAAACAGTTTTAGAAACTTCAGAGTGTTTTCTATCCAAATATACTAATTATATGCATATTCTAGCTTTTATGATTGAGTAGCAGGCAGTTTACTCTGGGCACCTTATTCATCCAAGCTACCCAATACTGCCCCCCAGTCACCAAGAAGTTAAAGGTCTTGCTCACATCGGCCACTGTAAGCGTGGTCACACAGTCATCCGGAACAGCTGGTGCTGTCTTGTATGCTTCAGTGTTGCTTGCGTCGAAGCGAGCGTAAAAGGTATTTATCTCTTCTGGTAGGCTTGCATCACTGAGCAGCTCGTGGCTGTGTTTCCCTTTGTAGTCTGTAATATTTTTCAAGCCCTGTCACATCCGACGAGGCTCAGAGCCGGTGTTGTAGGATTCAATCTTAGTCCTGTATTGACGCTTTGCCTGTTTGATGGTTCGTCACAAGGTGAATGTTGCCTGTAATCTGGGATTTTTTATAAGCGTTCCGGATGAGTGTCCTGTTCCCTGAAAGCGGCAGCTCTAGCCTTTACCTTGGTGCGGATGTTGCCTGTAATCCATGGCTTCTGGTTGGGAAATGTAAGTAAAGACACTGGGGGGTCGACGTAGTCAATGTACTTATTGATGGTTACTACATGATTTCATATGTGTTATTTCATAGTTTTGATGTCTTCACTATTATTCTACAATGTAGAAAATAGTAAAAATAAGGAAAAACCCTAATTATGTGTGTCCAAACTTTTGATAGGTACTTTATATAAGGTTAGCAGTGTGGTTAAGGTTAGAGTTAGGTTTAAAATCACATTTTAAGAAGAGACATTTTAGAAATAGGCTGGTTTCTTACTTTGTGGCTGTGGTAACTAGTGCCCTTAAAATTTCAAGCAATCAATCGAGTTGAAGCTCTTTCACTGCATGGCCATGAATATGTGAATATAACGGTTTCTATTTCATTTCCATTTGCCTATGACCTGCTTGATTCCTGGAACCAAGCGGGATATTCAGCCTCGTTTGAAATATGGTACGGATTCTTAACCAAGTAGGTCGGTGGGAGGGGTTACAAATGACCGTACACAATGATTGGTCTCATGCAATGATGTCACAGTGTTGCGTATGTTAAGGTCAATTAGACAACGAACGGTACAGCCACAGATAGAAGTTGGTACAGCTACACCATGGACTTTAAAGTTAAAACTAATAATGGAAGCAGATATATTAGCTAAGATGGGAATCCATCTGACAGTAAAACAGTGCACGGAGGAAGAAACTCAAACAAGAACATAAAAAGATAAAAGATCACAACAACAAAAGTGAATCAGACAGCGATATTTGAAGCCATGATGACGCACAGCAATGATGTTCAGCATGAAAGTGCATTGTTTTTTAACCACTATTTAGCAAGTTACCAATGTCTTCAGTGTAGCTAGCTGTAGCGTGAGAGAGTGAGCACTGTGTGAGACGTCGACAACTTGGTTCGACAACTTGTCATATAAACATCTATTAAAGGCTAACACGTGGAGTTAGCTAAATGTTTGACGTTAGCTAGTAGTATCCGACTTTACATTATGCAAACACACTTTTCATAGGAAATAGCTGAACCTACAGACTCAGAAGAAGCTGAACGCTTGTATAGTGAATCCACAACATCAGAGCCCTGCACCACCAGACACCAATTGTCCATCGACACAATACATGCTCCTGCAACCCCTGAGCCCTGCACCCCCAGGTGCCAAGGGTCTATTCTTGGTTGGTAAACAGTTTACTGTCAATTGATTGTCATGTTCACTTGTTTAAACCCGAATTTAGCTGTCTTCAACAGGGGTGGGCAATCTCATCCACAGAGGGTTTTAGTCAGGGTTATGTTCCTAAACATTATTAAAGGAGACAGTTTGGATCTAATAATTTATATATAAAACTGTCACACTGATTAAATTAATCATATTCTGACCCAAGATCTTTATTATTTGCGTCACTGGTGTATCTGCTTCAGTGTCGGTCAGTGCAGTTTAAGATGAGGAAGGACGATTCTATTACAGCATATTGGATGACTGTCATTCATATTCCATACACCCAGTTCAATGTAACAGCGATAGGTTTAGGATACTCACATTTTCCCAATACCCATCATGAGGTTGCTACAACCTAGCCTATGAATGACAGTTTACAACGTAGATGCACACAGGTCAAGAAACAGATTTGATGTGACAGACAGTGACACATGAACAGATGGTGACCTTCAATACCGCCTTGCAAACTATTGCCTGCATCTGACTGATTATAGGGTGTAATCATTAGTCCAGCAGTTGCAAACAAGAGTTTCTATTGGTCAAATTCAGGTATGTTTATCCCTGTTTTAATCCGTTTACTTCCATTTAATAAACGTTTTTCAACAGAATCGGTGGAATGAATATACCCCTGATCACGCATAGACAGTTCACTTTCATTGCAGCCACGTTGTATTCCTTCTTGTATCTATGAGCACTTCTAATTTCACCTCTTCCCTTTGCTTGTGGACTTCAGTGCACAACACATCAGCTGTATGTGACCAGGAGAAAAAACCTTTCCAAGCCAAGCCGCTACACACAGCCTACATCGTTGTCACCATATTAGCTAATGTAATGTCATAGTCAGAAAAGCTAATAGAACTAACATGTTTGTAAACCCGCTACAGTCGTGCAGTAATGTTATAGTGTACAGTTAGTAAGCAGTTACACCAGCGGGCCCGGTGGAAATACATAAGTAGAATCAAAAGCTTACCTTGACTTGGAAGAGTTCCAGTGCTGTGTTGGAAAGTCATAGCATCCCTCTGTTTGAGCAGGGAGCAGGCTAAACTAGCTAGCTGCATTTGCTAGTTAAGTACGTGAAACTGAAAGAAAATTCACAATCTCTCTCGCTCTGTTTCTCTCTTGCTTCTTCTTCATTTTGGAAGAAATAAATGTGTTCAAAACGGTTTAACTATTGTCTTTCTCTCTCTTTGAGTCAACTCAAAGCTACAGCTAGTGCTAGCTAGCTGTAGCTTATGCTTTCATTACCAGATTCATTCTCTGACCTGTTTATTGTGTGGACAACATGTCATGCTGCAAGAGCTCTGATAGGTTGTAGGACGTCCTCCAGAAGTTGTCATAATTACTTTGGAAGTCTATGGAAGGGGGTGAGAACCATGAACCTCCTAGGTTTTGTGTTGAAGTCAATGTACCCAGTGTAGGACGGAAGCTAGATGTCCTCCGGCTACACCATGATGCTACCCTACAGAGTGCCGTTGAGGCTATTGCAGACCTTTGCAAAATAGTGTGTTTTAATGAATTATTTGGTGACGTGATTATATTTAGTATAGTTTTATCTAAAAAGGATAACAATTGAAATGTAAAAAAAAAAGTTCAACAAAATTCACTTGAGGAGGATGGTCCTCCCCTTCCTCCTCCGAGGAGCCTCCACTGATCTGGTTGGTAGATCTGGTTGGCCCCAAACTGACAATACATGGTTGGAGAACAAAACTGCACTCACACTGGCTGCCCTCAGTTTTCTTTGGAGTCTGTACCTTATTATTCCTGTACTGTACTTGTCATTACTTCTGCTTATATACACTGCTCAAAAAAATAAAGGGAACACTAAAATAACACATCCTAGGTCTGAATGAATGAAATATTCTTATTAAATACTTTATTCTTTACATAGTTGAATGTGCTGACAACAAAATCACACAAAAATTATCAATGGAAATCAAATTTATCAACCCATGGAGGTCTGGATTTGGAGTCACCCTCAAAATTAAAGTGGAAAACCACACTAAAGGCTGATCCAACTTTGATGTAATGTCCTTAAAACAAGTCAAAATTATGCTCAGTAGTGTGTGTGGCCTCCCCGGGCCTGTATGACCTCCCTACAACGCCTGGGCATGCTCCTGATGAGGTGGCGGATGGTCTTCCGAGGGATCTCCTCCCAGACCTGGACTAAAGCATCCGCCAACTCCTGGACAGTCTATGGTACAACGTGGTGTTGGTAGATGGAGCGAGACATGATGTCCCAGATGTGCTCAATTGGATTCAGGTCTGGGGAACGGGCGGGCCAGTCCATAGCATCAATGCCTTCCTCTTGCAGAAACTGCTAACATACTCCAGCCACATGAGGTCTAGCATTGTCTTGCGTTAGGAGGAACCCAGGGCCAACCGCACCAGCATATGGTCTCACAAGGGGTCTGAGGATCTCATCTCGGTACCTAATGGCAGTCAGGCTACCTCTGGTGAGCACATGGAGGGCTGTGCGGCCCCCCAAAGAAATGCCACCCCACACCATGACTGACCCACCGCCAAATCGGTCATGCTGGAGGATGTTGCAGGCAGCAGAACATTCTCCACGGCGTCTCCAGACTGTCACGTCTGTCACATGTGCTCAGTGTGAACCTGCTTTCATCTGTGAAGAGCACAGGGCGTCAGTGGCGAATTTGCCAATCTTGGTGTTCTCTGGCAAATGCCAAATGTCCTGCATGGTGTTGGGCTGTAAGCACAACCCCCACCTGTGGACGTCGGGCCCTCATACCACCCTCATGGAGTCTGTTTCTGACCGTTTGAGCAGACACATGCACATTTGTGGCCTGCTGGAGGTCATTTTGCAGGGCTCTGGCAGTGCTCCTCCTGCTCCTCCTTGCACAAAGGCAGAGGTAGCGGTCCTGCTGCTGGGTTGTTGCCCTCCTACGGCCTCCTCCACGTCTCCTGATGTACTGGCCTGTCTCCAGGTAGCGCCTCCATGCTCTGGACACTACGCTGACAGACGCAGCAAACCTTCTTGCCACATCTCGCATTGATGTGCCATCCTGGATGAGCTGCACTACCTGAGCCACTTGTGTGGGTTGTAGACTCCGTCTCATGCTACCACTAGAGTGAAAGCACCGCCAGCATTCAAAAGTGACCAAAACATCAGCCAGGAATCATAGGAACTGAGAAGTGGTCTGTGGTCCCCACCTGCAGAACCACTCCTTTATTGGGGGTGTCTTGCTAAATGCCTATAATTTCCACCTGTTGTCTATTCCATTTGCACAACAGCATGTGAAATTTATTGTCAATCAGTGTTGCTTCCTAAGTGGACAGTTTGATTTCACAGAAGTGTGATTGACTTGGAGTTACATTGTGTAGTTTAAGAGTTCCCTTTTATTTTTTTGAGCAGTGTATTTTAAAAAGGGAGAGAAAACACACTGCGAGCACAACCAGTGAATACCTGAACTTCATGAGGGGGACCGAGGCCTCATACCTGGAGACACTTGAGGCCCAGCGTCAGCAGCAGGATCAGCACTTCACTCAGCTGTGTGAAGATGAAACAGAAGCCTGTGCAGCAGACAGGACAGACAGAGCAGCTGAGACGGCCCAGACTGTCTCGTTTAACAACAGCTCCATAGCTGTATTTGGACAGTTTGTCCAAGCCTTAAAAGGATGTCAGACACCAGCAGCAGACATGTTACTAAACTAAACTGGTTGAAGTTCTTATGTAAAATACTTTTTTTAAATTATTAACTTAAATGAGCAGAGAAGCATATTTAGTAAAAAAAATATTTAACAAAAAAAAAACAGTCAGGAGGATACAGACAGCTCAAGAGGTATGCTTAGATATTGCTGAAAAATAAACATGTTTTACATAGAATTAAGCATAGTGATTATGGCTCTAGATTGCAGGAAAACGCTGTTTCACTTGTTTGAAAAATGCTACATTTTTCTATTTCCGGACTAGCCCCCCTCCAGACTACCCCTTAGCCATCCTCACATACTTTGTTCCTCTTCACGTTTTTGGGGTGCGTGACGCCCCTGCTTGCGCACATGGTCTTTACTATAAAAAATGTCCAAATGGTTTAATTGCAGAAATCAAATCTTGCCTTGGGGTGTATTGCTATGATCCCCGGTAGGTATGTTACTGATTTGCATGAAAGACGCCCAACCTCCCTCCTCCCTCTTGTCAGGACCTCAGATCCTCAAAAAGTTCTACAGCTGCACCATTGAGAGCATCTTAACTTGCTGCTTCACCACTTGGTATGGCAACTGCTTGGTATTTGACTGCAAGGCGCTACACAGGGTAGTGCGTACTGCCCAGTACATCACTTGGGCTGGGCTCCCTGCTATACCAGGAGGTGTCAGAGGAAGGCCCTAAGAAAAGACTCCAGCCACCCAAGTGTTAGACTGTTCTCTCTGCTACTGCATGGCAAATGGTACTGATGGATCAAGTCTGGAACCAACAGGATCCTGAACATCTTCTACCCCCAAGACTACTAAATAGTTGACCAAATAGCTACCCAAACTATCTGCATTGACCCTTTTTTGCACTGACTCTTTTGACTCATCACATATGCTACTGATACTCTTAAATATATATCCTTTTGCCTGATCACTTTACCCCTACCTTTTATGCACTGTACATATTTACCTCAATTACATCTTACCACATCGACACGGGGTACTGGTACCCCGTGTGTAATACCAAGTTATCATTGCTCATTGTGTACTGATTATTCATGTTAATATTTCTCAAATATATTTCTCTGCATTGTTGGGAAGCATTTCGCAAATAAAATTAGACAAATAAAATGTGATTCGACAACGGTCCAGATGATCAGCTATGAGGAGGAGGAGGAGGAGGTGAAGGAGGAGGAGGGATGCAAAGTGGAGTGTAGTCTGGCCCAGGAGTGTGAAAGTGAAAGGAACGGCTCTGGAGCAACGAACCGCCTTTGCCGTCTCTGCCTGGTCGGTTCCCCTCCTTCCACTGGGATTCTCTGCCTCTAACCCTATTACAGGGGCTGAGTCACTGGCTTACTAGGGCTCTTTCATACCGTCCCTAGGAGGGGTGCGTCACTTGAGTGGTTTGAGTCACTGATGTGATCTTCCTGTCTGGGTTGCCCCCCCTCCCCCTTGGGTTGTGCCGTGGCGGAGATCTTTGTGGGCTATACTCGGCCTTGTCTCAGGATGGTAAGTCGGTGGTTGAAGATATCCCTCTAGTGGTGTGGGGGCTGTGCTTTGGCAAAGTGGGTGGGGTTATATCCTTCCTGTTTGGCCCTGTCCGGGGGTGTCATCGGATGGGGCCACAGTGTCTCCCGACCCCTCCTGTCTCAGCCTCCAGTATTTATGCTGCAGTAGTTTGTGTCGGGGGGCTAGGGTCAGTTTGTTATATCTGGAGTACTTCTCCTGTCCTATCCGGTGTCCTGTGTGAATTTAAGTATGCTCTCTCTAATTCTCTCTCTCTTTCTCTCTTTCTTTCTCTCTCTCGGAGGACCTGAGCCCTAGGACCATGTCTCAGGACTACCTGACATGATGACTCCTTGCTATCCCCAGTCCACCTGGCCGTGCTGCTGCTCCAGTTTCAACTGTTCTGCCTGTGATTATTATTATTTGACCATGCTGGTCATTTATGAACATTTGAACATCTTGGCCATGTTCTGTTATAATCTCCACCCGGCACAGCTAGAAGAGGATTGGCCACCCCACATAGCCTGGTTCCTCTCTAGGTTTCTTCCTAGGTTTGGGCCTTTCTAGGGAGTTTTTCCTAGCCGCCGTGCTTCTACACCTGCATTGCTTGCTGTTTGGGGTTTTAGGCTGGGTTTCTGTACAGCACTTTGAGATATCAGCTGATGTACGAAGGGCTATATAAATACATTTGATTTGATTTTGATTTGGCGGAGGGCTAATTAAGTTAGCACCTATTGGGGAAGCAGCCACTCCACTCCTCATGTATCCTCCCCATAGAGGATGATGGGGGTTGGGTGAAGAGAGGGTAAGAGAGGAGAGTGGATGAGGGCAGGCTAAGCAGCGTAAGCACTTTCACTGTCCATTTTTCATCACCGCCATCTCGATTAGGCCAGGCTCTCCGCTCTACGTGTGGAGCATCTGTTCCCACATTCCCGACACGTCGGCTCCGGAGAGTGCTGAACGCCCGGCTCAGCATCCTGCCTTTTCACTGCATCAGATTTATCTGTCAGGAGCGCAGTTCATCACGGCGCGTCACAGAGGAGAGTCGTGTTTTCGCTCGGTGTGTGCGGTTCACCGCTCTATTCTCACTCTGTTTTTTTCTTCCTCTTTCTTTTGATCTGAGGCGAGCCCGCAGGGAGATGTCGGAACCAGATATTTAGACTCAATCCAGCCGTATCCTCCATTTTGGTCCTTTTTTACCATTTTGAAATGAAAATGCATCGCTGTGCACAATGCATTTTGGCCTTTCATGCCCGATGATAACAGTACAGGTCAGAATTATTACGTCAAAAATCTAGGATGGTGAACATGTGTCAGTGCTCCATCTGTGCCAAACAAACAATTTGTCGAGGAAACAAGCCCATTTGACAGATGAGCAAAACAGATTTCAAATGTAAAGTGGTTGCCATGAGTACTGAAGTGTCTCAAGTGCCAATAAGGATGATGTCCTCCTCCAGCTACTGCCAGATCGCTTCATGTGGATGTTAAAATAACTAGGTAAATGTGCTTAACTGCAAACAAGCGAGCCACTCCATGTGATGACTATTTCCTGCTTGAGAGCCACCGCAGGAGATGGAGAGCGCGCTAAGTCTTGGCAATAACTCTACAGTGTAGTCTGCCAACATTGCCCTCTCATGCAGCCAATGTGGCACCTTTGTTTAGTTTGAAAGGTGAAACCCAGGCCAAATTAATGACAGTCTCCCCTTTCGACCCTGTCACGTCCTGACCGTAGTTCCTTTTTTATGTCTCTGTTTTAGTTTGGTCAGGGTGTGAGTTGGGGTGGGCATTCTGTTTTGTGTTCTATGTTTTCTATTTCTATGTGTTTGGCCCGGTATGGTTCCCAATCAGAGGCAGCGGTCAATCGTTGTCTCTGACAACCATACTTAGGCAGCCTGTTTTCCCACTATGGGTGTGGGTAGTTATTTTCTGTTTAGTGTTTTTGTTGAACCTTGCAGAACTGTTTGTCTGTTTGTTGTTTTTGTTCCGGTATTCATCTTTATTAAAATCATTATGAATACGTACCACGCTGCTCTTTGGTCCTCTACTCCTTCTCCCGACGACAATCGTTACAGACCCTCAGTTAAGGAGTGGCTGTTTTACTTTTCCTGAAGTGTACGGCAAGGGTATAAAACTGATTTGTGCCTCATGAGTTTGAAACAAAGAAAACTAACACTAGGGATTCTTCCCAGCTGGAAGGTTCTGTTGGTATTTGGGTTTAATGCACCTTATCATCAAATGGGTGGTCCCTCGCCCACTGTTCCATGAGTTCTGCTGTAGCAGTCAAACTAAGTGCTCGTTGCAAAAAAAAAATAATGAGGCGTGCACACACACACACACATACACACACACAGCCACCGGTACCTCACATTCTACAGTTGCTAAGTAGCCCGGGCAACTTCTAGGATGTCTGGAAGTTACCAGAAGGCTAGAACAATCAACCCAGCAACCTAACACCCATTCACCTTCAAACATTATTTTGTACATTTCCCTTATGCCCTTTTCCTCTCACTGAGGGAAAAGTAGCAAAACTACTAGCAAAGAGTACAAACTTTTCAAGAGCACAAACTTTCATGACACCGCCAAACCAAGCATTTTCTACCCAAAGACTCCACCAGTTAGGCTTGTGTTGAATATAAGAAGGCAGACAAGCCCATAGTTTCGCTCACAGCTTCCCTCCTGTTATGTTAGCCTCGATAATTAAACAGCTCTTTGCCGGCCCACGATGACTTAGTCATGTCTACTTTAAAAAACGGTCTCAAATTCCCTAATTCCTTATGGGCAAAAGAAGAAACAGCTCTCTAATGTTCACTGGTTCGCCGTTGCAGCCTGGGTTGAGAGAGAAAAAAAAGCGATGAGATGGTGCTAATAGCCTGCTCTTGCCTTGCATACACCCACTCAGAAGCTCGCTATGCCTCTGGGGATTATTCTAATCAAGTAAACAAGAACATACCGGTTTGTCAATCTGTGCTCTTCGGACAGAGAGCCATGTTAACTAAAATCAACAAGAGACAAGGCCGCACAGGGTCAGGGTTTCAAATGGATGTTTTTTTGTTCATCCAAACATCAATATCATTAAGGAGTGTGGCGTTTTAGCCCCCCAAAAATTGCCCCCTCTCCAAGCTTTAGACATAGCTTGGAGTGAAATGATTTGCAAGAAGGAAATGGAATCTATAGGATATGGACAGTTTTTTGTAATGGTTGATAATGGCATTTCTGTTTATAATAGGAGTAGTAAGTTATTCTGGTATAATGAAAAAGGAAGTTTCCAACAAGTAACAGCTCTAAGAAATAGTACTACTATACTACCCAAACTACAGTATAACCCTTTAAAATCACTACCAAATCCTCATACTCCTTTATGTCATCATCAGCATCATCTGTATCAGTATTTACATAAGCTTTCTATTTTAACCATTTCCTAAGGTACGTTATTTAACATAAAGCCCCACAGCAGAAATGACAAACCAGTCCAAATCCAGACAGTCTCTCTCTCTCTCTCTCTCTCTCTCTCTCTCTCTCTCTCTCTCTCACACTGTTTAATTACCCCCCCCCCCCCCCTTCCCGTGAGCCATGGCACCATTCACAGGGAGCTTAGCCACGGCTCCTCTTAGAATTTATCTCCTCTATATACAGCACGCTGCAGCACCAACCAAGTCAAGTAAGCCCACACATCCCCAAAAGCCCCCCACAGCTGGGTGTGCTGTTGTCAGCAGCGCTCACGTTCATTTTCGTTTTCAGAATGTTCCATGCCGTCATGTTTTTGTTGGGTATTCAACATTTTTATAATCACGTTCTAAAGACCAAGATGATCGGTTTCATAGTGTCCACCTTATTTTGACGCTCAGGCAATTTTCTAGAATAGCCAATGGGTAAATCAGATTGCCTATGGCACCAGGTTACAGATAAATAGCTGAAAGTTGATTTGGTTCTTTGTTGACTGGTTCTTACCAGGTGGTACACAATGTGCTCAGTCTACACTTTAATAAGAACTTACTGTGGAGAAAGCCGGCGTGACGACTCCCAATTCAGGGATCCTCTAATGCTGTCTGTATTCTCTTCATAAGCTGTGGTTTCATCTGTGAAATAGAAATGCAAATGATGTTTAGTGAGTGTGAACTGGCAAGGCAGAACATTCAATTCGCTTCAATCTTACCAAACTGGGAGGGAATGGAGTAAAGGGGAAGGAGAGCGGAGAAGACAGTATGCAGTGCCTTCAGAAAGTATTCATACCCGTTGACTTATCCCACATTTTGTTGTGTTACTCCCTGAATAAAACATGTCATATATAGATTTTTTCTCACCCATCTATAAAGAATACCCTATAATGACAAAGTGAATACGTTTTTTTAGACATTTTTGCAAATGTATTGAATTCACAGAAATATCTCATATTATTCACACCAAAGAGTCAATACATGTTAGAATTAACATGGGTACACCTGGATTGTACAATATTTGCAAATTATAATTTTTAATTCTTCAAGCTCTGTCAAGTTGGTTATTCATCATTTCTAGTTGGCGATTTTCAAGTCTTACCATAGCTTTTCAAGACGATTTAAGTCAAAACTGTAACTACGCCACTCATTCAATATGGTAAGCAACTCCAGTGTATAGTTGGCCTTGTGTTTTAGGTTATTGTCCTGGATTTGTCTCTCAGTGTCTGTAGGAAAGCAGACTGAACCAGATTTTCCTCAAGGATTTTGCCTGTACTAAACTCTATTCTGTTTATTTCTATATTAAAAAACTCCCTAGTCGTTGTCGATGACAAGCATACCCATAACATGAAGCAGCCACCACCATGCTTAAAAATATTAATAGTGGTACTCAGCGATGTGTTGGATGGATTTGCCCCAAACAAATTCAGGACATAAAGAATACATTTTTTTGCAGTTTTACTTTTGTGCCTTATCAGTCTGTAATTTAGAAGAGTAACTACAATGTTGTTAATCCATCCTTCAGATTTCTCATATTACAGCCATTAATGAGCAACTGCCTTTAAAAACCAACAAATCAATTTGAAAACGGCCCATGTGGCATCGATATAAGTCACAAACAGTTATTCTAGTGTAACACCAAGCATAGATGTATTTGTTATAATTAATTGGTCTTAGATTTAAAAGGTGATCGAATTGCTCCTGAAATGTAATGTCGTTAATGCATTTATTTTGGATAAATATTTATTTAATGTACAAGTGAACAAGGTAGCTTGTTAAGCTGTGGCCAATGGGAGAGTTGACCTGGTTATTAACAGGAGGCCTGGGAAAGAGACATTGAAAAAAGGATGGTGAGACATTGTCAGTGTTGGTGAAGAAAAACAATAAAAGAAGATGATAAAAATAGAACAAAACCCATACCTTACGAGTTTTGAAGGGAAATACTGATTTTATTTTATAAGATTATTATTATTTTGTTTAGAAAGACTTAGTGTGGAGGTATTTGACAGCTCGAGGTTAGCTTAGCATCGTGCGAGACCTGGAGAGAAATGCTTGTGGAAGATTAACGAGTTCATGTTTCCATGGGATATCTGTTGCTGCTAAGGAGTACTGTTTGCATTGGTAGCTGTGCCTGCTATGGATCTTGTGAGGACACCTGCACGGAGCTGCTATACTTCGCTGAGGAAATATCTACGAGTAGTGAGTAACCACAATGGTGTGGTACTTCAGGACTTTATGTATGTCGTCAATTTTGAGCTCCAACACTCGCCAACGGGTTGAACCAAGGTTTGAAGTAATCTGGACATGGGTTGTGAAAAATCATTGGGGTTTATTATTTTTATTTATTTTAATCTAGTACATTGAAAATATTATACATCTTGAAGCTTCTGTCTGTTGCATTGGTGGAGTCATTTACTGTTTCAGTTTAATTTCAATGCATGGGAAACCATATCTTTAGATAATAACACAAATCTATAATCATTCTATCTGAAGTTAATACCCTAGTTGTCTACAATAGGAATTATTATTGGAGATGTCCTTCTCACCTAATATCCCATGCTTTTGACATATTCTAAGTAAGGTAAGAGAGTTAAATTCGAGCCTGGTGAGAGAGTTACATTTTTGGGGCTCGCCAGGGATTTTTGTTATTGTTGGTGGATATTTTCAGAAATGACTCTGGTGTATATTTTTTTCATTACTGTTTTCACTGATGATCTCTATACTAAGATTCTACACTGACTCACCCTTTGAACATTTTTTATTTACATTTTGGATTTTTTTCTAACATTGCTGTATAGGCATAGACTTACAACACAGATGTTGAAGAGATTGTTACCTGGTCTAGATTGAAACAACTAGTTACTAATCATACATTTGTCCTTAGCAATGTGACAGAGGATGTGTCTGATTACTGCATGGTAATTGTGTCTGATTACTGCATGGTAATTGTTCTCAGTCCAGCAGAACCGAGAACAATTACCATGCAGTCTAATTTCACCAAAAGCCGAAACATAAGTCAACGTTTCCAGCAGAACCTCATCAGACACATCCTCTGTCACATTGCTAAAGACAAATGCACGATTAGTAGCTAGTTGTCCTCCTTTTCCTGTAGTCCACAATCATCTCCTTAGTCTTGGCTACGTTGAGGGATAGGTTGTTATTCTGGCACCACACGGCCAGGTCTCTGACCTCCTCCCTATAGGCTGTCTCTTCATTGTCTGTGATCAGGCCTACCACTGTTGCGTCGTCTGCAAACTTAATGATGGTGTTGGAGTCGTGCCTGGCCATGCAGTCGTGGATGAACAGGGAGTACAGGAGGGGACTGAGCACGCACCCCTGTGGAGCTCCAGTGTCACCCTTACTGTCAGTAATGTTTCCTGTAGATGTTGCTCCGGGTGTTCCATTGAAAAGTAAGCAGGATTCATCTGAGAAACTGACAGCTTCTTCTTCTTCAACTTTGGAGATTCTCCAGTGCCTGAGGAATGGAAGAAGAGGTTATGTGAAAAGATGATGGAGCGGTAAGAAGTGTTCTCAACACGAGTTTGATGTGGGTTGTTCAAAGAATACCCACCACACCATCAGAGTTACTGAAGACAAACCGTTTAGGGATAGATCTCGCCGCTTGGCCACAACAGTTGAAGATGTGAGGAAGCATCTTAATAACTTGAAAAGTTCTGGGATCATATCTGAGTCGAGAAGCCCCTATGCATCTCCAATTGTGGTGGAGAGGAAAAAGAATGCCACCATACGCATGTGTGTTGATTACAGGACCCTCAACAAGCACACTGTTCCAGACCAGTACACAGTCCCACGTGTGGAGGATGCTCTGACATGTTTGAGTGGGAGCAAATGGTTCAGTGTGTTAGATCTCAGAACAGATACTATCAAATTCAGATGAGCGACACAGATAAAGAGAAGACTGCATTCATCTGTCCAGTTGGATTTGACCAATTTGAGAGGATGCTGCAGGGTGTGTCCGGAGCACCTGCAACATTTCAACGTGTCATGAAAAAGACAGTTGGTGACATGAACCTACTCAAAGTTATTGTTTACCTCGATGACTTAATCATGTTTGGAAGGACGCTGGAAGAAGACGAGCAGAGGTTACTCAAGGTGTTAGACTGTTTGAAAAGTGAAGGCCTAAAACTGTCCCTTGACAAGTGTCAGTTTTGCCGCAGATCTGTCAACTATGTTGGACATATCATATCCCAGAATGGAGTGCCTACACACCCCTCAAATTTTGAAGCTGTCATCAAGGGGCCAAGGTCTGAAACTGTGACTGCTCTGCGTTCTTTCCTAGGATTATGTGGATATTACAGAAGATTTGTGAAAGACCATTCTAAAGTGAGTTACTCCCTGAATCAGCTCTTATGCGGATATCTTCCCTCAGCCAAGAAAGGAAGAAAGTCCAAGGAAAAGGAGAAAGCCTAACTCAACCCCTCAGAACCATTTGGATCAAGGTGGGAAGTGTGAATTGGCATTCGAGACATTGAAGGAAAGCCTCACAAAAGCTCCTGTGTTGGCTTTTGCTGATCCTCAGTTGCCATACGTTCCACATGTAGATACTAGCCGCAAAGGGTTAGGTAGAGTACTGTACCAAGATCATGGAGAGGGTCTGCGTCCTGTGGCATTTATGAGTCGAAGCCTGACCACTTCCGAACACAACTACCCAGCTCATAAGTTAGAGTTTCTTGCGTTTAAGTGGGCAGTGGTTGATAAACTACATGAATACCTTTTATAAGGTCAAGTTCGTTAGACCAGGTTAGACCAGATAACAACCTATTGACATATGTCCCCACGTCCGCAAAACTGGATGCCACTGGTCATTGTTGGCTAGCTGTGTTGTCTACCTATGACTTTAGTCTCAAGTTCAGGCCCGGCAGGCAGAACATAGATGCCAATGCTTTATCTCACCACTCTCATTAGCAATCTGCAGTGGAACAAGATTGGAGAGACATTCCTGCACCCGGTGTTAGAGTAACTCCTGGATCATCTAGTAGAGTGATTGATCATTTGGGAGCCTCTATGCATGCTGTGCCTCAAGCATACTGTAACCTGAGCATGCTGACATCTCACATGCCCAGATTGAGCACTATGGAACTTTCTGCATTGCAACAAGACCCTTGCTTAGGAGAGATGTGGGTTGCTCTTAATAAACATGATCTCACCAGGGTGCCAAATAACAAACATCCACTCATCTCTTTGCTCCTGAGAGAGTGGGAGAAGCTAAAAATAGAAGATGCCAAAAGAGACTCATTGTGCTCAGTTACTTCTTTCAGAGAAGTTCAGAACTACGGTTCTCAAGTCACTGCATGATGACTCAGGTCATTTAAGATTTGACAAGATGTATGGACTTGTCAGAGACCGGTTCTACTGGCCACGCATGAAGATGGAAGTAGAAGAGTCCTGTAAGTCCTCTGCTCACTGTGTACAGAGGAAAACACTTCCAAAGATACAGATGAAGTCGGAAGTTTACATACACTTCGATGAGAGTCATTAAAACTCGTTTTTCAACCTCTCCACAAATTTCTTGTTAACAAACTATAGTTTTGGCAAGTCGGTTAGGACATCTACTTTGTGCATGACACAAGTAATTGTTCATAGACAGATAATTTCACTCATAATTCACTGCATCACAATTCCAGTGGGTCAGAAGTTTACATACACTAAGTTGACCGTGCCTTTTAAACAGCTTGGACAATTCCAGAAAATTATGTCATAGCTTTAGAAGCTTCTGATAGGCTAATTGACGTCATTTTAGTAAATTGGAGGTGTACCTGTGATGTATTTCAAGGCCTACCTTCAAACTCAGTGCCTCTTTGCTTGACATCATGGGAATATCAAAAGAAATCAGCCAAGACCTCAGAAAAACAATGTAGACCTCCACAAGTCTGGTTCATCATTGGGAGAAATTTCCAAACGGTACCACATTCATCTGTACAAACAATAGTATGCAAGTATAAACACCATAAACACCACCACCACGGAGCCGTCATACTGCTCAGGAAGGGGACAATTTCTGTCTCGTAGAGATGAACGTACTTTGGTGCGAAAAGTGCAAATCAATCCCAGAACAACAGCAAAGGACCTTATGAAGACACTGCAGGGCGGTACCACAGTATCTATATCCACAGTAAAACGAGTCCTATATCGACATAACCTGAAAGGCCGCTCTGCAAGGAAAAAGCCACTGCTCCAAAACTGCCATAACAAAATCCAGACTATGGTTTGCAACTGAACATGGGGACAAAGATCGTACTTTTTGAAATAACGTCCTCTGGTATGGTGAAACAAAAATAGAACTGTTTGGAAATAATGACCATCGATGTATTTTGCGGAAGAAGGGGAGGCTTGCAAGCCAAAGAACCTCATCCCATCCGTGAAGCACGGGGGTGGCAGCATCATGTTGTGGGGGTGCTTTGTTGCAGGAGGGACTGGTTCACTTCACAAAATAGATGGCATTATTTTTTATTTTTTATTTCAACTTTATTTAACCAGGTAGGCTAGTTGAGAACAAGTTCCCATTTGCAACTGCAACCTGGCCAATATAAAGCAAAGCAGTTCGACACATACAACAACACAGTTACACAAGGAATAAACAAACATACAATCAATAATACAGTAGAAAAATCTATATACAGCATTTGCAAATGAGGTAGGATAAGGGAGGTAAGGCAATAAATAGGCTATTGTGGCTAATTAATTACAGTATAGCAATTAAACACTGGAATGGTAGGATGTGCAGAAGATGAATGTGCAAGTTGAGATACTGGGGTGCAAAGGAGCAAGAAAAAGAAATAAATACAGTATGGGGATGAGGTAGATTTGATGGGCTATTTACAGATGAGCTATGTACAGGTGCAGTGATCTGTGAGCTGCTCTGACAGCTGGTGCTTAAAGCTAGGGAGGGAGGTAAGAGTCTCCAGCTTCAGAGATTTTTGCAGTTCGTTCCAGTCATTGGCAGCAGAGAACTGGAAGGAGAGGCGGCCAAAGGAAAAATTGGCTTTGGGGGTGACCAGTGAGTCATGATGAAGAAAATTACATGGATAAATTGAACTGCACATGGGGAAAAAGTTCATACTTTTTGGACAAATGTTCTCTGGTCTGATGAAACAAAAGTTTTACTGTTTGGCAATAATGACCATCGTTATGTTTGGAGGAAAAATGGGGAGGCTTGCAAGCCGAAGAACACCATCCCAAACGTGAAGCACAGGGGTGGCAGCATCATGTTGTGGAGGTGCTTTTCTGCAGGAGTGCCTGGTACACTTCACAAAATAGATGGCATCATGAGGAGGAACGTTATGTGAATATATTGAAGCAACACTTCAAGACATCAGTCATGAAGTTAAAGCTTGGTCGCAAGTGGGTCTTCCAAATGTACAATGACCCCAAGCATACTTCCAAAGTTGTGGCAAACTGGCTTAAGGACAAAAAAGTCAAGGTATTAGAGTGGCCATAACAATGCCCTGACCTCAATCCTATAGAACATTTGTGGGCAGGACTGAAAAAGCGTGTGCGAGCAAGGAGGCCTACAACCCTGACAAAGTTACACCAGCTCTGTCAGGAGGAACGGGCAAAAATCACCCAACTTCTTGTGGGAAGCTTGTGCAAGGCTACGTTTCACTTAAACAATTTAAAGGCAATGCTATCAAATACTAATTAAGTGTATGTAAACTTCTGACCCACTGGGAATGTGATGAAAAAAACTAAAAGCTGAAATAAATCACAATAAATCTGACATTTCACATTCTTAAAATAAAGTGGTGATCTTAACTGACCTGAGACACATAATTTTTACTAGGATTAAATGTCAGGAATTGTGAAAAACTGAGTTTATATGTATTAGGCTCAGTGTATGCAAACTTCCGACTTCAACTGTAGTTGCTCAGCTTTGTCATATGCAAAGTGATGAACCTATGAACCTTGTGTGTATGGATTTCCTGTCCATTGAGTTTATTATTATTTTGTTAAGAAAGACTTAGTGTAGACTGAAGCTACCATCTCATCGTGGAGGTATTTGACAGCTCGAGGTTAGCCTAGCATCGTGCGAGACCTGGAGAGAAAAGCTTGCAAGTAATTTGGACATGGGTTGTGAAAAATCATTGGGGTTTATTATTTTATTTTTATTTTGATGTGGTACATTGAAAATGTGTTAATATACACCTTGAACATTCTGTCTGTTGCATTGGTGGAGTCATTTACTGTTTCATTTCAATGCATGGGAAACCATATCCTTATATTATAACACAAATCTATAATCATTCTATCTGAAGTTAATACCCTAGTTATCATCACCCTAGCGAGTTTACAATAGGAATTCTTATTGGAGATGTCCTTCTCACCTAATACCCCATGCAGTTGACATATTCTAAGTAAGGTAATATCGTGAGAGTTAAAGTTGAGCCTGGTGAGATGGTTACACTAGTGTCGAAATTGACTACAAAGTGTAACTATGATCATTTTGATCATAAAGTCTGCGTTGTCTAAAACTGAGTTTCGAACATCCGTGCGTCACACCGGGTAATTGAAAGTTGGGTTTTGATCTGACAATGTCTATTTGCCCGCTAACATGGGGTGAACCGCTGCGGTGATTGTTGTCTAGGCAATATCATAGACAGTGAGACAGACCTGCCCAACAGCTCTGACTGTTTACATAAGACAACATGTCACATGTTTTTTTGACTTGAGAAATACTTCACCAAACACCTTAGTTAGATGTAAAGTTGCACAACTAAAACATCCTCAGCTATAACAAAAAAATGTATTACAGATTTCTTGAGTTATCTTATATTCATTCTGTGGATATTGAGGAAGTGAAATATGCTTCCTCATCTACAGTGTCTTATGGGGGACAGACCTAATTAAGGAAACTTGGAAATCTGAAATCTCATTTTCTTAATGACAATGTGTGTTTAGTGGCTCATTAAACTCCGTATTCAGGAAATTAATGTAATTTCTTCACCACATTTTTAGCAGTTTTACTTTAGTGCCTTATGTTTTGGAATATTTATATTCTTTACAGGCTTCCTTCTTTTCACTCTGTCATTTAGGTTTGTATTGTGGAGTAACTATAATGTTGTTGATCCATCCTCAGTTTCCTCCTATCACAGCCATTAAACCTTGTAACAGTTTTAAAGTCACCACTGGCCTCATGGTGAAATCCCTGAGCGGGGAAGGATACCTGTATCATTGTAGTTACTGGTTGTTTTAAACCACCATCCAAAGTGTAATTCAAAAAATATACCAAACCTTGACATTATGGGGTATTGTGTGTAGGCCATCGACACAAAAGTATTCTATTTTAAATTCAGGCTTTAACACAAGAAAATGTGGAAAGGGTAAATGTGAATATTTTCTAAAGGCAATAAGTGTATAAAACATTAAGAATGCCTTCCTAATATTGAGTTGCAACCCCCACCTTTGTCCCCCTTTTGGACTATACAAGGTGTCAAAAGCGTTCCATAGAGATGCTGGCCCTTGTTGACTCCAATGCTTCCCACAGTTATGACAAGTTGGCTAGAAGTCCTTTGGGTGACCATTGTTGATACACACAGGAAACGGTTGAGCGTGAAAAACCCACCACAGTTGCAGTCCTTGACACAAACTGGTGCCCCTGGCACCTACTACCATACCCCGTTCAAAGGCACTTAAATATTTTGTCTTGTCCATTCACCCTCTGAAGTGCACACATAAGCAATCTATGTCTCAATTGTCTCAAGGCTTAAAAATCCTTATTTAACTTGTCTCCTCCCCTTAGTCTACAATGATGGAAGTGGTTTTAACAAGTGACATCGGTAAGGGATCATAGCTTTCATGTGGATTCTTGTGAAAGGTGTCCTTAATGTTTTGTTCCGGAAATCAACTAAATGTATTGAACTTATTAGAACATTTATACATTTTCCAAAGATTATCATAACCTTATCTCAGCTCGCTGGTCACCATAGCATCTCCCACCTGTAGCACCCCCAAAACCAATTCTTTCTTTGGCCGCCTCTCCTTCCAGTTCTCTGCTGCCAATGACTGGAACGAACTACAAAAATCTCTGAAACTGGAAACACTTATCTCCCTCACTAGCTTTAAGCACCAACTGTCAGAGCAGCTCACAGATTACTGCACCTGTACATAGCCCACCTATAATTTAGCCCAAACAACTACCTCTTTCCCTACTGTATTTTATTTATTTATTTATTTTACTCCTTTGCACCCCATTATTTTTATTTCTACTTTGCACATTCTTCCATTGCAAATCTACCATTCCAGTGTTTTACTTGCTATATTGTATTTACTTTGCCACCATGGCCTTTTTTTGCCTTTACCTCCCTTCTCACCTCATTTTCTCACATCGTATATAGACTTGTTTATACTGTATTATTGACTGTATGTTTGTTTTACTCCATGTGTAACTCTGTGTCGTTGTATCTGTCGAACTGCTTTGCTTTATCTTGGCCAGGTCGCAATTGTAAATGAGAACTTGTTCTCAACTTGCCTACCTGGTTAAATAAAGGTAAAATAAAAAATAAATAAAAAAATAAGACAAATGCATCAGTGATTCATATTTTTCTTAAACCTTCTGAAGAGGTAACGCTGGAATGCCCCTGTCTGGGTGTGCACATGTGTCTACCACTTTGTGTAGCTGTTAGCGATGATGCAAATAATGATAAGTCTCCTGGTAGATGGTAGAAAGACATTCTCAATTAAAGGTTAACTACTAAGTAGCCTACAGTATGCTTACCTGCTAGAATGAAATCATGATTATTTGCATCAATCCAGTGGTGATTTATTTGACAACTCTGCAATCACGTGTGCTATAGAAACACCTCTTACCAAACAAGTTTCTTGCTGGTGCTCACTTGAATGAAAGGGTATTTACACCCAAAAATGAAATGTTTTAAGATTTTTCTCAGACCTCAAAAGTGGTCTCCGGATGTGGTTTAAGCATTGTTGTAGACTGAGAATATTGTTGTTTTTCTATGGGAGACAAAGTGTGATTTTGAGAGTTAAACAATATCTGTTTTTTTATGGTGTTTGTAATATTATAATTGCACCACAGGTAGAAAAAGGGCCTCTGCCTGTATCCAGATTCACACAGACCTATGTTTGGGTGAGCCCAGTGGGGCATAGTTCTGAGACTCCACTTGCTACCAGTGTTCCGACAGACCACCCCAAGAGTGAGCCCGGTGAAGCCGTATACTTTTTTTTAAAGCTAATTGGCACCTACCAATGACTCTCACCATCATCAAACTGTTTTTCTTTTACATTCACAGAACTATTGAGTGCAACAACTGCGTCGTGGGGTTATGAGAACTGCCATTCATTTCAGACCTATGTTTGTTATACTTAGTTCAGTGCATTGTTTTACTCCACTCAGAGTCAGAGGCCAATATGGATTAAAGCCTTTGCATTATTCAAGCAACAGTTGGCTCATTACCTCATTACGTGGTGTGCATTCAATAAAATGATCATCCCGATGAGCAAAATGACAAACTTAACCTGAGGTCTGTACGGAGGACAACATTTCTGAAGTGCAAGTCAGACACTAGAAGACACTGATATTCAACACATGAATTCCCAACCCTCCAAAGGAAGCAATAGTGACGCAGTTTGCTGACGGCACTCTAGTGGCCTAGCTGAGACAACATTTTGTGGTGCTGGTCCAATTCCAAACAGATTTATGCTAGTTGGTTGGAGCCCATTTGTAAACAAATCATTTGACCAAACTGTAACATACATTGTTGCACACAGGTCGGTAATGATGTCATAGGTTTCAATCAATAAAGTAATATGAACATATAGTTGATAAATGAGGGAGTTGTATTTAATAAAAAAATGTAAAAAAACAATATACACATCATATGACTTTACTATGTCCTATACCACTGCTTCCTCTTGAGATATTGCTCTAGAACAAGAGTATTCAACTCTTACCCTATGAGGTGCAGAGCCTACTGGTTTTCTGTTCTACCTCATAATTAATTGCACACACCTGGTGTCCCAGGCCTAAATATGTCCTTGATGAGAGAGGAACAACTAAAAAAAAAAGCCCGGGAACTGGCTATAGGTCCAGAGTTGAGTTTGAGGGGTCTTAAAGATATAGCCATCGAGTAAACTCAATAATTCTAACATCTCAGATGTATAACATGACAAATGGGACAGAACTATCGTCATCATAGGCAATAGCCAAAAGCGAATTCAGCACAGCTCAGAAGTATAACTTGCAGTGATAAAAGATTTCCTTGTTTATCATCCTCGATCCCTGTAGGAAAAAAAAGCAGTCGGCTTTTCAATTTGCTCCTGTCTTTGTCTCAGGATTGCTTCGGCAGTCGTGGCTGTGGTTGACACCCGGTGCTAATCTGCAGTAACTGGGTGGCCCATTCTCTGACCTATTTTCCTGTGTGATGTGAATCACACGGCTAGGTGATGGATGACATCGGCTGAAGGTGAAATTGACCCACCTAGAGGTATAAGAGGTGAAATGACCCCCTCCTAATAAAATCCTCCGAAAAAAAGGTGAAAAGGAAATGTAATCAATCGTGTACTGGCACAGAGTGTTTCTGAGAATCAAGAATGAAGACATAAGATTAAATCCTCACCCGTTGCCTTGTGCATTTATGTGTTGCTGGTTCGTAAAATGCTGTGGTGTTGTATTTTCCAAATTCTGATATAACAGGGTGTAACAGATACAACAGGTTGTATTAACTCAGACCCCCGGATGGAAAAATGCAACAGGTCCTATAACTCACGTCACATGGCATAGTTCCTCTCCTTAGACCCAGATGTATCTCTTAGAAGTACAGTGCCTTGCGAAAGTATTCGGCCCCCTTGAACTTTGCGACCTTTTGCCACATTTCAGGCTTCAAACATAAAGATATAAAACTGTATTTTTTTGTGAAGAATCAACAAGAAGTGGGACACAATCATGAAGTGGAACGACATTTATTGGATATTTCAAACTTTTTTAACAAATCAAATACTGAAAAATTGGGCGTGCAAAATTATTCAGCCCCATTAAATTAATACTTTGTAGCGCCACCTTTTGCTGCGATTACAGCTGTAAGTCGCTTGGGGTATGTCTCTATCAGTTTTGCACATCGAGAGACTGACATTTTTTCCCATTCCTCCTTGCAAAACAGCTCAAGCTCAGTGAGGTTGGATGGAGAGCATTTGTGAACAGCAGTTTTCAGTTCTTTCCACAGATTCTCGATTGGATTTAGGTCTGGACTTTGACTTGGCCATTCTAACACCTGGATATGTTTATTTTTTAACCATTCCATTGTAGATTTTGCTTTATGTTTTGGATCATTGTCTTGTTGGAAGACAAATCTCTGTCCCAGTCTCAGGTCTTTTGCAGACTCCATCAGGTTTTCTTCCAGAATGGTCCTGTATTTGGCTCCATCCATCTTCCCATCAATTGTAACCATCTTCCCTGTCCCTGCTGAAGAAAAGCAGGCCCAAACCATGATGCTGCCACCACCATGTTTGACAGTGGGGATGGTGTGTTCAGCTGTGTTGCTTTCATTGTTGCCAAAAAGTTCAATTTTGGTTTCATCGGACCAGAGCACCTTCTTCCACATGTTTGGTGTGTCTCCCAGGTGGCTTGTGGCAAACTTTAAACTGCACTTTTTATGGATATCTTTAAGAAATGGCTTTCTTCTTGCCACTCTTCCATAAAGGCCAGATTTGTGCAATATACGACTGATTGTTGTCCTATGGACAGTCTCCCACCTCAGCTGTAGAACTCTGCAGTTCATCCAGAGTGATCATGGGCCTCTTGGCTGCATCTCTGATCAGTCTTCTCCTTGTATGAGCTCAAAGTTTAGAGGGACGGCCAGGTCTTGGTAGATTTGCAGTGGTCTGATACTCCTTCCATTTCAATATTATCGCTTGCACAGTGCTCCTTGGGATGTTTAAAGCTTGGGAAATCTTTTTGTATCCAAATCCGGCTTTAAACTTCTTCACAACAGTATCTCGGACCTGCCTGGTGTGTTCCTTGTTCTTCATGATGCTCTCTGCGCTTTTAACGGACCTCTGAGACTATCACAGTGCAGGTGCATTTATACGGAGACTTGATTACACACAGGTGGATTGTATTTATCATCATTAGTCATTTAGGTCAACATTGGATCATTCAGAGATCCTCACTGAACTTCTGGAGAGAGTTTGCTGCACTGAAAGTAAAGGGGCTGAATAATTTTGCACGCCCAATTTTTCAGTTTTTGATTTGTTAAAAAAGTTTGAAATATCCAATAAATGTCGTTCCACTTCATGATTGTGTCCCACTTGTTGTTGATTCTTCACAAAAAAATACAGTTTTATATCTTTATGTTTGAAGCCTGAAATGTGGCAAAGGGTCGCAAAGTTCAAGGGGGCCGAATACTTTCGCAAGGCACTGTAGTTGTTGTGTGTCCTGTCGTCTCTAAGATGTAGTGATTATGTTGAAAAAAATGAATGGAGAAACTAACATTCTGAGCCAGAGCTAGAGGTATTTTTGTAAGTGTTGCAAAAACACTTTTGAAAAAAATGTTTGGGTTTCATTGATTGCCAGAGAGTAATTTGGAGTGAGTCAATTCCAGGAGATGAACTTTAACTAATGAACACATAATTACTTACCCAAGTTATTCTACAGGAAAATGCACTAATGCAGGGGTATCAAACTTATTTTCCCCACAGGCCTCATTCAGTCTTCACTGAGAGGCAAAGAGCTGCACTTAAAATGTATTATATTTCCTAGTGATGGATAGTCCTCTATCCATCACTTTTAGAATTTCCTATGGTCCCTGACTGTCTAGCTTTCATTTTAAAGACTGTTAGCTGGCTGGACAAAATGAAGAGTCTATAAATGTAGGTCCATTATTTCTACACAGTTTTGATTTGGTTTTAGTCATTTCAATGTCGATTGAGATCGTTTTCCCCAGAAAGAAAAATGGCTAATGCATGGATGAGCAGATGATCAAATTTGCAGGTAAAATACAAAAGACAAAACTAGCTGCCTCAAGACTGCTCTGCTAGTTCTATCCACACTCCTCCTCTTAATTAATATAGCAATGCTTTGTTAGTCAAATATATTCTCACCACCTTTGTATTCATAACAAATCATATGCTTGGGTGAGGGAGCCGTTTCTAGTCCCTTGTCAAAGCAGATCTGTAATTACTGAATTGATTATCAACGATCAGAAGGTATCCAACGTTGAGACTCAACCAGCTGTTCGTTCCTCCCCTCTAGCTCTTTGGGACTCTGGGCTCCACTCTGCATAATCTAGTGCTTTAACAGAGGTGCTGACGCTGCATTCCTGCACAAAAGAAGACACCATTATAGTGTTGAGCCTCTGCCGCTTTGAAGTGGGAATCATCTGAACGTGCCAGGAGTTTAATGGCCCTGCCAGTCAAGTGTATCGGAGGTTGTGTAAAATTATACCTGATAATTGTAGGAAGATCTGACATTTTATCGTTGTCTTAGACTAGCTCAGGCTGTAATGCCATGCTTGAGATTGTCTATTCAGATTTGTGCATTAGATGTGACTGAACGTGTCAGTATTGGTGAACGTGATGAGTGTCTGGTAAATTGCTACACTTGGTAGTCAGACACTCAATAATAGGATCTCTATTTGTACTGCATATGGTCCTGATGATCTTCTACCATATGCATTTCACAAATTTATACCACAGGAGGTTGGGGGCACCTTAATTGGGGAGGATGGGCTCACGGTAATGAATGTAGCAGAGTTAGTGGAATCAGTTAAATATAACACATGGTTTGATGCCATTCCATTTGTTATCTTTTAGGCATTATTATGAACCGTCCTCCCCTCAGCAGCCTCCACTGATTTATACAGTACGCAAAGCCCTCACTGACTATTCCAGTAATACAATGCAAGGATAGGAGAAAGGGAAGCTCCTGCTGGTTATATTGGATATTTTGAAAGCATCAAAGCTAACAATGTAGAATTATATCTTTCAGTCCCGACTAGACCAATGCTACTAGGTGAATTGAATTGGGCGCTTTCAGGGAAGGTGAATTTAAAGGTGATGGTGCCTTGTTGCTGGGAGGAAAGAAATTGCACTGCTGGCTGCTTCACTTAGCCTCACTCCACACACACACACACACAAAAACATCCACACACACACACCCTTCATTGTCACATGGGTAATTCAGGTACTTTTTATACAGTACCAGTCAAAAGTTTGGACATACCTACTCATTCAAGGGTTTTTCTTTTCTACATTGTAGAATACATTTCAACGTTCATGATCACTATGTTTGATGTACAGTTACAAGATGACATGGCATTATACCCTGGGTTGTTCAGAACATAATGACCCTATGTTTTTCTATTGTGAAGAAAATTCACAGCGGAACGCTCACCTGAATGCACACATTGTTCCTTTATATGCCAGTTTACAATTGGCTCATTCATCCCCCTCCTCTCTCCTGTAACTATTCCCCAGGTCGTTGCTGCAAATGAGAACGTGTTCTCAGTCAACTTACCTGGTAAAATAACAGATAAATAAAATAACAAAACGTGCACCAACATTGCGATTTGTTTCTCTGAATTACCATGTGAAAGCCTAACACTCGGTTTTAAAATGATGCTCACCTGACACAGATTGCAATTTACAGAAATAGTCAAAAGTTTTGACACACCGACTCATTCAAGGATTTTTCTTTATTTGGACTATTTTCAACATTGTAGAATAATAGCGAAGACATCAAAACTATTAAATAACACACATGGAATCATGTAGTAGCCAAAAAAGTATTAAACAAATGTATTTTATATTATTGAAAGTAGCCATTAGAGATTGATGACAGCTTTGCACACTCTTGGCATTCTCTAAAACAGCTTCACCTGGAATGCTTTTCCAACAGTGAAAGAGTTCCCACAAATGCTGAGCACTTGTTGGGTGATTGTAGAGGCCAGGTCATCGATGCAGCGCTCCATCACTCCCCTTCTTGGCCAAATAGCCATTACACAGCCTTTGAGGTGTGTTTTGGGTCATTATCCTGTTGAAAAACAAAATTATAGTCCCTCTAAGCACAAACAAGATGGGATGGCGTATCGCTGCAGAATGCTATGGTCGCCATGCTGGTTAAGTGTGACTTGAATTCTAGATACATTACAGACAGTGTCACCAGAAAATCACCCCCACACCATCACACTTCCTCCTCCATCTTTCACGGTGGGAACCACACATGCAGTGATCATCCATTCACCTACTCTGCATCTCACAAAGACACGTCGGTTGGAACCAAAAATCTCAAATTTGGACTCATCAGACCAAAGGACAGATTTCCACCGGTCTAATGTCCATTGCTCGTGTTTCTTGTCCCAAACAAGTCTTCTCTTCTCATTGGTGTCCTTTAGTAGTGGTTTATTTGCAGCAA
Source organism: Oncorhynchus mykiss (assembly GCF_013265735.2). NCBI lineage: Eukaryota > Metazoa > Chordata > Actinopteri > Salmoniformes > Salmonidae > Oncorhynchus > Oncorhynchus mykiss. The sequence continues at coordinate 22,209,526 of NC_048582.1, forward strand.
TTTGACAACGAAGGCCTGATTCATGCAGTCTCTTCTGAACAGTTTATGTTGAGATGTGTCTGAAGCATTTATTTGGTCTGCATTTTCTGAGGTGCAGTTAATTCTAATGAACTTATCCTCTGCAGCAAAGGTAACTCTGGGTCTTCCTTTCCTGTGGCGGTCCTCATGAGATCCAGTTTCATCATAGTGCTTGAGGGTTTTTGCGACTGCACTTTAAGAAGCTTCCAAAGTTCTTGAAATGTTCCGAATTTACTGACCTTCAAAGTAATGATGGATCTTCATTTTTCTTTGCTTATTTCTTTTGTCTTTTACAAAATAGGTCTATCTTCTGTATACCAACCCTACCATGTCACAACACTATAACTGATTTGCTCAAACGTATTAAGAAGGAAATAAATTAGACAAAATAACTTTTAACAAGGCACACCTGTTAATTTAAATACATTCCAGGTGACTACCTCATGAAGCTGGGTGAGAGAATGCCAAGAGTGTGCAAATCATCAAAGAAAAGGGCGGATACTTTGAAGAATCTAAAATCTAAAATATATTTTGATTTGTTTAAAGATTTTTTGGTTACTACATCAAATCAAATGTATTCATACATCATTCGTACATCAGCTGATATCTCAAAGTGCTGTACAGAAACCCAGCCTAAAACCCCAAACAGCAAGCAATGCAGGTGTAGAAGCACGGTACATGATTCCATATGTGTTATTTCATAGTTTTGATGTCTTCATTATTATTCTTCAGTGTAGAAAATAGTAAAAATAAAGAAAAATTATTGAATGAGTTGTCCAAACTGTCCAAACTTTTGACTGGTACTGTATGTGGGTGCCTACTCTCATTTACACACTCCCCTCTACCCCTCTAATGCTCCCTCTCTTCACCTCTACCCCTCTCTAACGCTCCCTCTCTCCACCTCTGCCCCTCTCTAACGCTCCCTCTCTCCACCTCTACCCCTCTCTAACGCTCCCTCTCTCCACCTCTGCCCCTCTCTAACGCTCCCTCTCTCCACCTCTACCCCTCTCTAACGCTCCCTCTCTCCACCTCTGCCCCTCTCTAACGCTCCCTCTCTCCACCTCTACCCCTCTCTAACGCTCCCTCTCTCCACCTCTGCCCCTCTCTAACGCTCCCTCTCTCCACCTCTGCCCCTCTCTAACGCTCCCTCTCTCCACCTCTACCCCTCTCTAATGCTCCCTCTGTCCACCCCTCTCTCCACCTCTACCCCCTCTAATGCTCCCTCTCTCCACCTCTACCCCTCTATAACGCTCCCTCTCTCCACCTCTACCCCTCTCCAATGCTCCCTCTCTCCACCTCTACCCCTCTCTAATGCTCCCTCTCTCCACCTCTACCCCTCTCTAACGCTCCTTCTCTCCACGTCTACCCCTCTAACACTCCCTCTCTCCACCTCTACCCGTCTCTAACGCTCCCTCTCTCCACCTCTACTCCTCTCTAACGCTTCCTCTCTCCACCTCTACTCCTCTCTAATACTCCCTCTCTCCACCTCTACCCCTCTCTAACGCTCCCTCTCTCCACGTCTACCCCTCTAACACTCCCTCTCTCCACCTCTACCCCTCTCTAACGCTCCCTCTCTCCACCTCTACTCCTCTCTAATGCTCCTTCTCTCCACCTCTACCCCTCTCTAACGCTCCCTCTCTCCACCTCTACCCCTCTCTAACGCTCCCTCTCTCCACCTTTACTCCTCTCTAATGCTCCTTCTCTCCACCTCTACCCCTCTCTAACGCTCCCTCTCTCCACCTCTACCCCTCTCTAACGCTCCCTCTCTCCACCTCTACCCCTCTCTAACACTCCCTCTCTCCACCTCTACCCCTCCCTCCATCTCTCTACTATACCCCTCTCTCTTCCTCTACCCCTCTCTAAGGCAATGATGAATGTGTCACCAGTAATATCCAAGGTCCCTCCCTCTCTGTCAACCAAACACACGCTCCCCACACACTGGAATTCTTATCTTATCCTGCAACTCAAGTGCAGGCAGTAACGTCCTCATGATGAATGTGTCACACAGGTAACACTTAAGTCCCCCCACACACCCCAACCCCAGTCTCTGCACCAGGTTACCATGACGTCCTGAAAGATGATGTCTGGTGCCAGTGCTTTTTCAATAATTCCAGCTCTGCGGTGTCCATATTAGGACAGCCTCAGAGTCACAACGAGTTGGTGCTGTCCGAAAATACGTACCATACACCTCTGACTTTCTATGTGTCCTCCATGGCTTGCCATACGAGGCAAAACATTTATCTTTTTGATAAAGACAAAAAATATATATTTTAGGTGACGAAGGTGCAATTTACCATTTTGATCTATTGATGTAATTTGAATATTTTTGACACCCCTCACAAGCGTCTACTGAGTAAAGGGATTTTTTTTTAAAGCAGATAAGGCCAACAAGAACTCTTGCTTCCTTTCAAATATCTTCTTGCTTAATTAATCGTAAGCTACCTTCCAGTCTTCCATTACAACTCACACTGAATCCAGATAAATGATAAAGCCTTATCATCCGTAATAGGTACCACTGGATGAATTATCAACATTGGTAGAAGAAATGTGTGTCACGTTCTGACTTCAGTTCCTTTATTTATGTCTTTGAGTTAGTTTGGTCAGGGCGTGAGTTGGGGTGGGTAGTCTATGTTCTTTTTTTCTATGTTGTGTTTATGTGTTTGGCCTGGTATGGTTCTCAATCAGAGGCAGGTGTCGTTCGTTGTCTCTGATTGAGAATCATACTTAGGCGGCCTGTTTCCCCCATTTTAGTTGTGGGTGATTGTTTCTGTCTCTGTGTCATTACCAGACAGAACTGTTTCGGATTCGTTCGTTCGTTCTACTTGTTATTTTGTTTTTGCTGTTCAATGTTAATAAAAGATCAACACGGACACGTACCACTCTGCATATTGGTCCGATCCTTCATACTCATCGTCAGAGGAAGACGAATTTCGTTACAATGTGTTTTTTCTAAGTACAAACTAGACTCTCTTGAAATACTAAGCCCAGTTAAAAATACTTTACCAAACATTGCTTCAAATACATACATAATGTCGTCACAACATGTTCTAATTGGTGTTTACTATGAGTAGTGTAACATTAAAGGAAATATAGCTAATTAGGTGTACCAAAGACTACACCAACGACCCATTTCACAAGAGAGCAAACATTATTTCTGTATATAAAATGTGATCACGTGCAGGGCTATGGTGAGAGGAGCAACCCTTTGAAGTTGAAAATGACGACAAGTCTGTGGGACATCCATGGGATGAAGGATTACGCAAAGCTCGCTTGGCAACTATAATTATGACAACGGTAGCTTAGCTGACATTTGGCACATCCAGGTTCCCATCCTAATTATGCCCTTGTATCGCACAAACAATCAACACCATCACAAACAACTCTTATGAAATGACGGTGATGCGACACAGCGAGCAACAAAGAGAGCTTCAGATGAAAAATCTATTGGAGTCGCACTGAGTTGCCTTGCTGTAAAGTGGGGAAACACTGAAAACGTCTCTACTCAGTAATGGAAAGTATAGGTACACTACTGGCAATAAGATGAATGTTGTAGTTTACCTTTCAATGACAACATGTACTACAACATCCTCAAGGGCAGGATGTGGTTTGTTGTCTGTTGACGTTTGTAACGGCAAGAGAAAGACAAAATATAATTCTACAGCAATATTGTTACATGTTATGTGAACTGGCAGCAAGGTTTCAATAAAACATTTGAGAGATTTTAAATGCTACTGACATTTAAGCACGAGAGGATTTGTATCAAGAATGCAATCAACCTCTGAAATAAGCTTTTAAACTAACTCCTCCCATCAACTCTCATCTCATCTTACAGTACTGGTTCAGTCCCTTGACTACTCCTGGTTCAAGGCAGAATCATAGGACAAGACTGAGAAGTACTACATTCAATATTATGCAGATGCCTCAGTTGGATTCAATTGTTAAGTGTTTACATTTTATTTAACCACAATTCCAAAAATATTATAAGGGCACTAAAAATATTATAAGGGCATTATAAAGCCGAGACACAGGAGGCAGATGGTTGGAGTCTTAGATGTTTATTAATCCAAAAAGGGGTAGGCAAGAGAATGGTCGTGCACAGGCAAAAAAAGGTCAAAACCAGTTCGGAGTCGAGTAGGTACCAGTCGGCAGGCAGGCTCGAGGTCAGGGCAGGCAGAATGGTCAGGCAGGTAGGAATGGAGTCCAGAAAACAGGCAAGTGTCAAAACCGGGAGGACTAGCAAAGAGCAGAGAAAAAGAAGTATGGGAAAAAACACGCTGGTTGACTTGACAAACATACAAGACGAACTGCCACAGAGAGACAGGAAACACAGGGATAAATGCACTGGGGTAAATAAGCAACACCTGGAGGGGGGTGGAGACAATCACAAGGACAGGTGAAAAAGATCAGGGTGTGACAAATATATGAAATGTTCTATTTTGAAAGTGTAATGTTTCATTTGAATGTCAAACTTCAATCGCTCGTCCCGCTTAGTTGGACGAAACCACATCAACCTGCAATACGACACTCGCGTCTCACTGGAAATGAGCTGCAGCATTCACTTTAAAGATCCTCCCCTCTTCCACTCCTCTCTCTTGCTTTTACATCCTGGGCTTTGTGGGATTATTGATTCAACTCCTTGTTTTTCCTTCGTAAATGGCAGGCACCCACTGCAAGTACAAGGCCACTGATGAGAAGATAAACTGTGGTGTCTGGATGAGAAATTAAGGGACAGGCGTTGGCGGTCCACTTTTCCGAGTTGACATTTATAATCAAATGGTGACATCTGTCATGGGTCCCCGGGGGCCCTTGTCTGTTGTGATTATCATTCAAATCTGGCGCCATTAGCATAATGTTACCCTTCACAGGCTTTTTCGGATATTCTGAATCTAGGATACCCAGTGTAAATTCAAATCCGTTGTTGCCACTATTTTCACAAGTATGTGGTACATTTTCAAAACTCTGAGTACAAAACTCCAAACTGCTAACACTTGTAATGCAGCCATTCAAAACCTTTAATTGTGCATTCATTTCATTTTGTTCGTAGACATCTTTCACCGTGCAACCATTAATACAAAAAATATATACGTTTACTGTGAAATATAATGAATTCATTGATTGGTTTAATCACCAAAACCCAACAATATCTTCTCAATGTAGTTATTTTAACGACCAGTTAATGCAATAACAAAAAAAAATACTTCAAAAATCCCTTCAGTATACTACAGTACATTACACTGTTTTCACATTAGGCAATACACTTGCACTACCCATTAACAGTGTACTCATCATCAAATGTCCATCATTTCTATCCCATGCGTGATCAAAGGTGTGGTCATCTTTCAAAATGTAACCAAATGAAAGAAACATAAGGTTTAGTAGGCACTAGTTTGCATCAAGCCTGTCTTGAGCATTTAGCCATAAGCTCTCCTCGAAATCGCAGAAATACATGTCCTCATTGTTCATGCACCTGGGGAAGAACCTTTTAGCATGGCGCATCCAAGCCTGACAAACAGTAGGTCTGGATTGATGTCATTGCGTTCCTCATCCATGACCTGCAGGAATGTGGTCCGATCAAGGGGATGGCAATTATACAACTTCCACCTGTATTGTATTTCCCAGTGTGGCGCTGTGTATTGTACTTATGGATTGTAGTGGCGCTGTACGTGGGCTCTGTTCATAAGAGCATAGCAACACCAGAGTTGCGGCTTTGATTCCCCCTGGGGTCCCCTACCAAAATGTGTGGACTGTTGTTACTTTGGATAAAAGTGTCTGCAGCGCAAATTGCATATATTACAGTATTACAGTTCTGTGTTGTCCAATGGAATTTGATTAAATGAGTGTGAACCCCTCCCCCGTCAAGAAGACCCCAGACACTTCATTTTGAATACATGTGAACTGTATTGGGGATGCATTTTTTTCTTGTTTTGGACTTTCTGGATTCTTTGTGTACTTGGTATTGTATTGGTGTTGTTTTACTGCGCTACCGGAGCTAGAAACACAAGCATTTCCCTGCATCTGCTGTAACATCTGCTAATCTGTGTACTCGACCAATACACTTTGATTTGCTACATACAGTACATCTCTGATCTTGTCAATATCAGCTTTTTTAAAACGTACTTGTGACAGTCCTCATCCTAGCAGTACATTCGAGTACACAATATTTCATACTTTATATGTTTCTACTTTACAGACATACTGTACATTTTCAAAATCTGTAGTAAACAAATATTGGAGTCAACATGGGCCAGCATCCCTGTGGAACGCTTTCGACACCTTGCAGAGTCGATATCAATAATGTCTACACAGTCATGATCATGGGTAGAGTAACTGATATCAATAATGTCTACACAGTCATGGGTAGAGTAACTGATATCGACAATGTCTACACAGTCATGATCATGGGTAGAGTAACTGATATCGACAATGTCTAAACAGTCATGATCATGGGTAGAGTAAACGATAGCTGATACATAGGAACCAGCCTTGGCCTCTCGCTACAGAGGTGTTATTCCTGCCGAGGGCCTGCTGGGTTCTCCCATTAAATATATTACCACTGCATTCCCTCCTCAGTAGCGCCACACTGCGCTAGGGTCTATTTATAGGACAAACATATTGATCACTCCCTGCAGCACATTCTATCACTTTGGCCAGACCCTGCCTCTCACAGAGAGCTCTTTATGGGTGTGTGGGGGGGGAGAGGGGTTGTAAGTGTGTCTGCGTTTGTGTGTATGGGTCCCTCTTACCATGCACATGTACCTGGATGTGTGTGTATGCGTGTGCATGAGTCTCTGTGTGTGTGTGTGTGGGTGGGATGGTGGGGTGGGGGTGGTTGTTTGTGTGTCTTTCCATGTGCATTTACCCGCATGTGTGTGTGTATGCGTGTGTGTGTGTGCAAAGGAGAGGGATTGCCCTCATTTCTTTCCCAGACGGAGTTAAATCTGATTAAACATTCTCGAGGGACAATAAAAGGGCCTGAGTATAAATAACCAACAGACTACGCCACTGGAGCCTAACAGCTCTGGTAGGTGGAGTCATAAGAGGGGGCAGCAGACCTCCACATCACTCTATATGAAGAACTAGGATTCGAGTTAGACTATTGCTTTTTTTTATTTAGTAATACCATTTATTGTAAAGGATCCCAAACACTCTTTGTGATTGGCGTCCCCTGTTAATAAATTGGAATCTGTATAATATATATATATTTGTCATAAGGCAGTCACTGTTAAAGACGTTATTGGAGTTTTTCATAACGAACAAAGCCATATTGTGAAGTGTTCCTAATTCAAAAAGGAGCAGTTGAATTGGACCACAGTAAAAGCCAGAACAACATAACCGAAGTCCTGATTCCTATGTTGCAAACTATGAACTTTCATACCTCTCAGGTTAACCAATTAGAGTGGGTGACTCATTGTCCATTGAGCTACAGTCTCTCAGTGAGAAAATGTTAACTACAGCCATAGAGCTGGTGGTCTGTGCTAGCAGACAGACTTGACAACTACACATGGTACAAGCCAAGATGCCAGGGTAAAGTTTTGTGTTGTGGGTGTTTATCATTCTGTCCAGGGCTACAAAACGGAGAGTTTGCCAGCGAATCCACATGGCTGGCTTGAGTGGGTCTGTCAGATGGTTGTTGTCCGACAGCGAGTATTTTTCATCCTTAAATAGCTGACACGCTGAATGGAAGACAATCACGATGTGAATGTTGTTGAGGCAGTGTTCGATTCAGTACAATCTGCCATGTCATTGTTTTAAAGAGTAAATAGGCACGCAGAGTACTTTCTATGTACACCATGTCTACCTGAATGTTGAGTCATGCCTAGACTATTGTTAGGTGCACCTGCTATTTTTCTCACAACGCAACCTTCTCTAGAACAACGACACCTCGTTTTGAACTTCCAGACAACCAAATACGAATCCTCACGTCAAACCAAATGTGACATGTCATCAGGTCCTGTCAGTCCAACTGTGCAACTTAAGTACTGTCATTCACTTGTGAAACAGCAACTAACCATTGAGGGTAAAATGAAGGCATTTGTTCTGAGATTTTAGGTTTGGGTTAAAACAGAAACATGACCATTAAAAAGAACTAGTGCCGAGCCCAGGGTTTGAACCAGTAATGTTCAGAGCCGTAGCTCATGGTTAAGCCCTTCCTCAAACCCCATCCACAACACGTGAGATGTTTAGGCACTTGCGTTGCCCTCGGTGGACGGGTAATGTATCATGTCATGTAAATACCTCTAACGTCACATAACCTCACCATTGTAAAAATGTGTGGATAGCACATAATCTACTGGACCTTGGCCTGTTTTTCCAATATCCCAAACCATTTGATGACTAAGTGACTGTGGGGAGAATTGGTATGTACTGTACCTACACTACAGTTCAAAAGATTGGGGTCACTTAGAAATGTCCTTGTTATTGAAAGAAAAGCACATTTCTTGTCCATTAAAATAACATCAAATTGATCAGAAATACAGTGTAGACATAGTTAATGTTTTAAATGACTATTGTGGCTGGAAACGGCTGATTTCTAATAGAATACAGCGGGGCAAAAAAAGTATTTATTTATTTATTTATTTATTTTACCTTTATTTAACCAGGTAGGCAAGTTGAGAACAAGTTCTCATTTACAATTGCGACCTGGCCAAGATAAAGCAAAGCAGTTCGACAGATACAACGACACAGAGTTACACATGGAGTAAAACAAACATACAGTCAATAATACAGTATAAACAAGTCTATATACAATGTGAGCAAATGAGGTGAGAAGGGAGGTAAAGGCAAAAAAGGCCATGGTGGCAAGGTAAATACAATATAGCAAGTAAAACACTGGAATGGTAGTTTTGCAATGGAAGAATGTGTAAAGTAGAAATAAAAATAACGGGGTGCAAAGGAGCAAAATAAATAAATAAATTAAATACAGTTGGGAAAGAGGTAGTTGTTTGGGCTAAATTATAGGTGGGCTATGTACAGGTGCAGTAATCTGTGAGCTGCTCTGACAGTTGGTGCTTAAAGCTAGTGAGGGAGATAAGTGTTTCCAGTTTCTGAGATTTTTGTAGTTCGTTCCAGTCATTGGCAGCAGAGAACTGGAAAGAGAGGCGGCCAAAGAAAGAATTGGTTTTGGGGGTGACTAGAGAGATATACCTGCTGGAGCGTGTGCTACAGGTGGGAGATGCTATGGTGACCAGCGAGCTGAGATAAGGGGGGACTTTACCTAGCAGGGTCTTGTAGATGACATGGAGCCAGTGGGTTTGGCGACGAGTATGAAGCGAGGGCCAGCCAACGAGAGCGTACAGGTCGCAATGGTGGGTAGTATATGGGGCTTTGGTGACAAAACGGATTGCACTGTGATGGACTGCATCCAATTTGTTGAGTAGGGTATTGGAGGCTATTTTGTAAATGACATCACCAAAGTCGAGGATTGGTGGGATGGTCAGTTTTACAAGGGTATGTTTGGCAGCATGAGTGAAGGATGCTTTGTTGCGAAATAGGAAGCCAATTCTAGATTTAACTTTGGATTGGAGATGTTTGATATGGGTCTGGAAGGAGAGTTTACAGTCTAACCAGACACCTAAGTATTTGTAGTTGTCCACGTATTCTAAGTCAGAGCCGTCCAGAGTAGTGATGTTGGACAGGCGGGTAGGTGCAGGTAGCGATCGGTTGAAGAGCATGCATTTAGTTTTACTTGTATTTAAGAGCAATTGGAGGCCACGGAAGGAGAGTTGTATGGCATTGAAGCTTGCCTGGAAGGTTGTTAACACAGTGTCCAAAGAAGGGCCGGAAGTATACAGAATGGTGTCGTCTGCGTAGAGGTGGATCAGAGACTCACCAGCAGCAAGAGCGACCTCTTTGATGTATACAGAGAAGAGAGTCGGTCCAAGAATTGAACCCTGTGGCACCCCCATAGAGACTGCCAGAGGTCCGGACAACAGACCCTCCGATTTGACACACTGAACCCTATCAGAGAAGTAGTTGGTGAACCAGGCGAGGCAATCATTTGAGAAACCAAGGCTGTTGAGTCTGCCGATGAGGATGTGGTGATTGACAGAGTCGAAAGCCTTGGCCAGATCAATGAATACGGCTGCACAGTAATGTTTCTTATCGATGGCGGTTAAGATATCGTTTAGGACCTTGAGCGTGGCTGAGGTGCACCCATGACCAGCTCTGAAACCATATTGCGTAGCAGAGAAGGTATGGTATGGTGATTCGAAATGGTCGGTAATCTGTTTGTTGACTTGGCTTTCGAAGACCTTAGAAAGGCATGGTAGGATAGATATAGGTCTGTAGCAGTTTGGGTCAAGAGTGTCCCCCCCTTTGAAGAGGGGGATGACCGCAGCTGCTTTCCAATCTTTGGGAATCTCAGACGACACGAAAAAGAGGTTGAACAGGCTAGTAATAGGGGTGGCAACAATTTCGGCAGATAATTTTAGAAAGAAAGGGTCCAGATTGTCTAGCCCGGCTGATTTCTAGGGGTCCAGATTTTGCAGCTCTTTCAGAACATCAGCTGATTGGATTTGGGAGAAGGAGAAATGGGGAAGGCTTGGGCGAGTTGCTGTTGGGGGTGCAGTGCTGTTGACAGGGGTAGGAGTAGCCAGGTAGAAAGCATGGCCAGCAGTAGAAAAATGCTTATTGAAATGTTCAATTATGGTGGATTTATCAGTGGTGACAGTGTTTCCTATCTTCAGTGCAGTGGGCAGCTGGGAGGAGGTGTTCTTATTCTCCATGGACTTTGCAGTGTCCCAGAACTTTTTTGAGTTAGTGTTGCAAGAAGCAAATTTCTGCTTGAAAAAGCTAGCCTTGGCTTTTCTAACTGCCTGTGTATAATGGTTTCTAGCTTCCCTGAACAGCTGCATATCACGGGGTCTGTTCGATGCTAATGCAGAACGCCATAGGATGTTTTTGTGTTGGTTAAGGGCAGTCAGGTCTGGGGAGAACCAAGGGCTATATCTGTTCCTGGTTCTAAATTTCTTGAATGGGGCATGTTTATTTAAGATGGTTAGGAAGGCATTTAAAAAAAATATCCAGGCATCCTCTACTGACGGGATGAGGTCAATATCCTTCCAGGATACCCCGGCCAGGTCGATTAGAAAGGCCTGCTCGCCGAAGTGTTTCAGGGAGCGTTTTACAGTGATGAGAGGAGGTCGTTTGACCGCTGACCCATTACGGATGCAGGCAATGAGGCAGTGATCGCTGAGATCTTGGTTGAAGACAGCAGAGGTGTATTTAGAGGGGAAGTTGGTTAGGATGATATCTATGAGGGTGCCCGTGTTTAAGGCTTTGGGGAGGTACCTGGTAGGTTCATTGATAATTTGTGTGAGATTGAGGGCATCAAGTTTAGATTGTAGGATGGCTGGGGTGTTTAACATGTTCCAGTTTAGGTCGCCTAGCAGCACGAGCTCCGAAGATAGATGGGGGGCAACCAGTTCACATATGGTGTCCAGAGCACAGCTGAGGGCAGAGGGTGGTCTATAGCAGGCGGCAACGGTGAGAGACTTGTTTTTAGAGAGGTGGATTTTTAAAAGTAGCAGTTCAAATTGTTTGGGTACAGACCTGGTTAGTAGGACAGAACTCTGCAGGCTATCTTTGCAGTAGATTACAACACCGCCCCCTTTGGCAGTTCTATCTTGTCTGAAAATGTTGTAGTTTGGAATTAAAATGTCTGAATTTTTGGTGGTCTTCCTAAGCCAGGATTCAGACACAGCTAGAACATCCGGGTTGGCAGAGTGTGCTAAAGCAGTGAATAGAACAAACTTAGGGAGGAGGCTTCTAATGTTAACATGCATGAAACCAAGGCTATTACGGTTACAGAAGTCGTCAAAAGAGAGCGCCTGGGGAATAGGAGTGGAGCTAGGCACTGCAGGGCCTGGATTCACCTCTACATCGCCAGAGGAACATAGGAGGAGTATAATAAGGGTGCGGCTAAAAGCAATAAGAATTGGTCGTCTAGAACGTCTGGAACAGGGAGTAAAAGGAGGTTTCTGGGGGCGATAAAATAGCATCAAGGTATAATGTACAGACAAAGGTAAGGTAGGATGTGAATACAGTGGAGGTAAACCTAGGTATTGAGTGATGAAGAGAGAGATATTGTCTCTAGAAACATCATTGAAACCAGGAGATGTCATTGCATGTGTGGGTGGTGGAACTAATAGGTTGGAAAAGGTATAGTGAGCAGGACTAGAGGCTCTACAGTGAAATAAGCCAATAAACACTAACCAGAACAGCAATGGACAAGACATATTGACATTAAGGAGAGGCATGCTTAGTCGAGTGATCAAAAGGGTCCAGTGAGTGGAGAGGTTGGTTGAGGGTCACGGCGATTTAGACAGCTAGCCAGGCCATCGGTAGCAAGCTAGCATAGGATGGAGGTCTGTTGTTAGCCACCTCTTGCGTTCGGTCAGTAGATTAGTGGGGTTCCGTGTGGTAGAGGGGATTAATCCAAATCACACAACAACAACAAAAATAAGAACAATAGATATAGTTATAGAGGCCCGAGAAGAAAACATAATAATAATAAAAATAAAGAAATTGTCCGATTGTCTATTCAGATAGCAGCCGGTAAGACAGCTAACGGTTAGTGGGCCGCAGATGGGCGTTCAGGTAACGTCGCGACGGAGGAGCCAGCCGGATCTCCTTCAGGTAGATAACGTCGGCAGTCCAGTTGTGAAGGCCCGGTGGGGCTCCGCGTAGGCAGTAAAACGGGTCCGGATAGGTGACTGCAGCCCAGGAGTGAATGATGGAACTCATTTTAGTCAGCCACCAATTGTGCAAGTTCTCCCACTTAAAAATATGAGAGAGGCCTGTAATTTTCATCATAGGTACACTTCAACTATGACAGACAAAATGAGAAGAAAAAAATCCAGAAAATCCCATTGTAGGATTTTTTATGAATTTATTTCCAAATTATGGTGGAAAATAAGTATTTGGTCACCTACAAACAAGCAAGATTTCTGGCTCTCACAGACCTGTAACTTCTTCTTTAAGAGGCTCCTCTGTCCTCCACTCGTTACCTGTATTAATGGCAGCTGTTTGAACTTGTTATCAGTATAAAAGACACCTGTCCACAACCTCAAACAGTCACACTCCAAACTCCACTATGGCCAAGACCAAAGAGCTGTCAAAGGACACCAGAAACGAAATTGTAGACCTGCACCAGGCTGGGAAGACTACATCTGCAATAGGTAAGCAGCTTGGTTTGAAGAAATCAACTGTGGGAGAAATTATTAGGAAATGGAAGACATACAAGACCGCTGATGATCTCCCTCGATCTGGGGCTCCACGCAAGATCTCACCCTGTGGGGTCAAAATGATCACAAGAACGGTGAGCAAAAATCCCAGAACCACACAGGGGGACCTAGTGAATGACCTGCAGAGAGCTGGGACCAAAGTAACAAAGCCTACCATCAGTAACACACTACGCCGCCAGGGACTCAAATCCTGCAGTGCCAGACGTGTCCCCCTGCTTAAGCCAGTACATGTCCAGGCTCGTCTGAAGTTTGCTAGAGAGCATTTGGATGATCCAGAAGAAGATTGGGAGAATGTCATATGGTCAGATGAAACCAAAATATAACTTTTTGGTAAAAACTCAACTCGTCGTGGTTGGAGGACAAAGAATGCTGAGTTGCATCCAAATAACACCATACCTACTGTGAAGCATGGGGGTGGAAACATCATGCTTTGGGGCTGTTTTTCTGCAAAGGGACCAGGACGACTGATCCGTGTAAAGGAAAGAATGAATGGGGCCATGTATCGTGAGATTTTGAGTGAAATCCTCCTTCCATCAGCAAGGGCATTGAAGAGGAAACGTGGCTGGGTCTTTCAGCATGACAATGATCCCAAACACACCACCCGGGCAACGAAGGAGTGGCTTCGTAAAGAAGCATTTCAAGGTCCTGGAGTGGCCTAGCCAGTCTCCAGATCTCAAGCCCATAGAAAATCTTTGGAGGGAGTTGAAAGTCTGTGTTGCCCAGCAACAGCTCCAAAACATCACTGCTCTAGAGGAGATCTGCATGGAGGAATGGGCCAAAATACCAGCAACAGTGTTGCTTGTGAAGACTTACAGAAAACGTTTGACCTCTGTCATTGCCAACAAAGGGTATATAACAAAGTATTGAGATAAACTTTTGTTATTGACCAAATACTTATTTTCCACCATAATTTGCAAATAAATCCATTAAAAATGCTACATAGGCGTACAGAGGCCCATTCTCAGCAACCATCACTCCTATGTTCCAATGGCGCGTTGTGTTAGCTAACCCAAGTTTATAATTTTAAAAGGCTAATTGATCATTAGAAAACCCTTTTGCAAAATATTTTAGCACAGCTGAAAACTGTTGTCCTGATTTAAAGAGGCAATAAAACTGCCCTTCTTTAGACTAGTTGAGTATCTGGAGCACCAGCATTTGTGGGTTAGATTACAGGCTCAAAAGAGACAGAAACAAATAATGTTCTTCTGAAACTTGTCGGTCTACTCTTGTGCTGAGAAATAGAAGGCTTAGAAGGCCAGCATCCCGGAGTCTCCCCTTCACTGTTGACGTTGAGACTGGTGTTTTGTGGGTACTATTTATTGAAGCTGCCATTTGAGGACTTGTGAGGCGTCTGTTTCTCAAACTAGACACTCTAATGCACATGTCCTCTTGCTCAGTTGTGCACCGGTCTCACACTCCTCTTTCTATTCTGGTTAGAGCCAGTTTCCGCTGTTCTGTGGAGGGAGTAGTACACAGCGTTGTACGAGATCTTCAGTTTCTTGGCAATTTCTCACATGGATTAGTCTTCATTTCTCAGAACAAGAAATGACTGATGAGTTTCAGAAGAAATGTCTTTGTTTCTGACCATTTTGAGTCTGTAATCGAACCCACAACTGCTGATGCACCAGATACGTAACTAGTCTAAAGAGGGACAGTTTTATTGCTTCTTTAATCAGTACAACAGTTTTCAGCAGTGAATGCAAAAGGGTTTTCTAAAAGACCAATTAGCGTTTTAAAATGATATACTTGGATTAGCTAAAAGCACATGACACTGAAACACAGGAGTTGCTGATATTGGGCTGTATGCCAATTTTTTTTTTTTTTTATTAACTAGGCAAGTCAGTTAAGAACAAATTCTTATTTTCAATGGCGGCCTAGGAACAGTGGGTTAACTGCCTGTTCAGGGGTAGAACGACAGATTTGTACCTTGTCAGCTTAGGGGTTTGATCTTGCAACCTTCCGGTTACTAGTCCAACACTCTAACCACTAGGCTACGCTGCCGCCCCGCTGCCTATAACACAGTCAGCCGTTTCCAGCTACAATAGTCATTTACAACATTAACTATGTCTACACTGTATTTCTGATCAATTTGATGTTATTTTAATGGACACATTTGTTTTGCTTTTCTTTCAAAAACAATGACATTTCTAAGTGACCCCAAGCTTTTGAACTGTGGTGTATACATTTATAAGTCAATTCTACACTGTAAAGATCAACTGAATTGAGCTCAAGGCAACCTCAAACTTAATATGAGGCCTTATCTGAACTGGGTAAAAACAGAATGCTAGAAGAGTAACTTGAGTTATACTTTGTTGTAATGGAACTTAAATATGTCCCCAATTTCCAGACAAATTAGAGGAGAGAAAATCAAAGTAATTTTGGCATTTTTGATCTTCTGGCACAACAAGCTTGTCCAGCTATGGTCTGTGATCTTCACTTAAAAAATAAATCAAGATTAAAAGCTTCCTAGATAATACATTTATATTTTTCTGGCTCATTCATCCTCTATGTTGCTGTATGTCCTACATTAATTACTCATTTGTTTTCAACAAAATTTGCCTTAAATAATCCAGAAACCCACTTTGGCTTAATGTTGTCTGGCGTTTGATGAGCACTTATAATTGCTGGATGAAGCAAACTAATTTGCCCAACTGAAGACAGGTTGCAGTAAAAAGAAAACGGATTAGAAGTAATGAAAAATACATGAAATAAAAACCATTCGGGAGCAAAGCAAAACCCAGATGACTTTGGAACGAGTACTAAGTCAAATTTAGCATTGCGAGAAAAAAAGATTTCCCTCTTTTTAATGACATTCCAATCTGATGTCTCTCTGATAAATGTATGGCATTAAAGGCTGGGGTGTTGAAGTAATCAACGACAGTTTAATGTTTTGATTTGACAACTGACGATTTTCTAATTTACACAATTACCTCAACCATTTATATCAGACAGTGTCGTCTAGACTTAAGCTGTGGTGCATCATAACTAATAGATACAGTAGTCACGTTGTAGCCAAATAAGGTGTGCGAGAGTACTGCATCATAACTAATAGCTAGTCATGATTTAGCCAAATAAGGTGTGTGAGAATACCGCGTCATAACTTAGACCTAGTCATGATTTAGCCAAATAAGGTGTGTAAGAATACTGCTTTATAACTAATAGCTAGTCATGACTTAGCCACCACAGAATACGGCAACCAAAGTCTCTCATGGTATAGAAAGTTACATCAAAAGGTGAAGTGAAGGAATTTAACATTAAGGCTTCAGATATTCAAATGAATACTGAGATAGCATCACACACACATGCAAGCATGCTCACATTTGCACATACCCACACACACACACACAATCAACCAATTAATCATAGTCCTGGTGTCACACAGAACAAAATCATTTAGCACGACTTGAAACAACTTCTCCGGCTTCGGCTAGCTGTGCTAAATAGCTGTCTCATCTTCCCGCCACTGTGTCCATTAACATGCTCCTCATCAAAGTGTAAATAATATATACCTCACCAACTGTGATCCAGCACCAGCCATGCACCGGCAAGAGAGTACGTGAGAGTGTTTACTGAAGAGCTTGGCCACTATAGGTGGCACGTAATTGATAAAGGTTGGCAAAGCGAGTCCAAACGCAATGAATCAAGACACTGGCAACGAGTTAATTACAGCTGCAAGGCGATCATTAGCTGGATTACTCTAAGGTGGTGAACTTTTGCACACAACACAGGCTTGGCCTTCTGATTAGTAGTGTGCCTTATCCTCACTATTATGAATACTCAAGAACCTCCCCAGGCCAACCTGCACCAGGCTCTCCACAGCCAATCCAGGGAGAATGGAAAAGGGGATTTATTTGAAAAAGATTAAAACAAGATTTCTATATACATACCAGGACCATGGAGTTCAAGACAAACAGCAGACAATATTTTTCTGATCTTTATTTAACACGTTTTTAATTAGAGATGTACTATTGACTATCTGAATTATCTCTGGTTTTCATTATTTGTAAATGAATCATGTGAGCTAGTTCTTGATTGCAGACCTATACATATTGAATAAATGATGATATTGGTTGCGTTCCCTTGAGGGCGTTTCTAGGGCAATATGACATCATTCGTTACCAATGGGTCAAACTGACTATCAAGGTGTTAGTGTTGGTTACGGTCTAGTAGTTTAATAACCATAGTGATTACATTAAAAGAGCAACCAAGGCTGTAACTGTGGTCAAGCAAGCCATCCACTCTGTAAGATTATACCATACTCTGAGTGAATGTGATTGTATGGGATTTATTATTGAGCACCATCAGTGCACATGACACATTTCAAGTGATGGATGCTGTTGTTTTAGATCATACACACCCAGTCTCCATCACTCCTTTCATTTTACATACACAGTGGGAGGCATCGGATTGCACAGCTCCAAAGAGAGTCCACACTTAATTCTTTCCTTGAGTCATCAGGAACACACCATTCAAGACTCATATGGACTTTTCATTGTTCTTATTCGCCTAGGGCTTCAGCTTTGAGAGGGATACTTAATTAAAAACAGGTGGGCAGGTGGTCAAAGAAATACTTCAGATCTCAGTTTTCTATGAGAAGCAAATTCAGGAACATATAGTGATGCCAGCCAACAGAAAGTATTTGAAATGTCCGCATTATATTGCACTGTGAAGCTCATACTTTGCACGTAATGTTCCCATGTGTAGGATTACTTTGCGTTTGGGCAGCTAGCTATTATAAGACTGAACAAAACTTGCTCTTGAAATGATTGGTGGACAACGACGAAGAGCCCATTCTCTTCTGCATGGAAGAACATAAATTGCTCATCCAAAATATTCTGTTAAGTCTGCTTTAAAAATGGTTAAAACCACATTTACTCATCTATGGTTAAGTGCCATGCTCAAGGGCACATCTACATATTTTTTTATCCTGTCGGCTCGGGGATTCAAACCATCAACCTTTCAGTTCCTGGCCCAATGCGCTTAACCGCTAGGCTACCTGCTACCCCAAAAATGATAAAAGGAGTTGATTAAATGGATGATTAGCTATTACCTTTTCGAGAATTGGTTCTTTCGAATGATTTGAGTGTGTGTACTGTACACCAGCAATTATTTCAATTTGAATACAATGGGTGTTTTTCACTGCAGAGAAAGGCCCTTGGAAGTTCAGTCCGGTGATGGCACGTGTTATCTGTGACATTCTCAGACAGGGCCCTATGTTGAGAGTTGAAGGTCATTCTTTGTTGTCATGTGCACCCATTGATATGGGCCCCCAGGGTTCCCAGGTGGAGGCTCTTTTGTTCCCCTCCCTCAGGAATTCTGTCTTGTACCTCTTCGTATCTCTTCCTCATCCAGCTGACGTTTATCTGGCAAATGTAGCTCTGTGCATGCCCCTTTCTGGTGATCTTGCATCAGACCTGCCAGTTTCTCCCTGAGGTCCAGGCCTCCAATGGCCAGCATGATGTTGGAGTAGACCGTACCAGCCAGGTACGTAGAGGAGGGGAAATGTTAGTGATTGGTCGGCCACGAACGAACAGCTCTTTTTGAATGGCTCTTTTTTGTGAATGTTAGGAACTGAATTGCATCTGTGAAAGAGCCGTTCATTTGGCTCCCTGATTTGCATACTGCTTGTAGAGTTTCAAACAACGATTATCTGCCGATAAGTTACACAATCATTCTCTGAAGATGGTGAATCCTCACTGCAGAAACAAATAGTGGGAAGAGCACTTCAATCTGGTTCAAGCTAAAAAAAAAAACATTTTTGGGACAGGCGATCTAATTTGGCCAGGTACAAATGTATTTGGACGTGCATATCACGCTCTGACATAATGGTAGAATCATTTTTTGCCTTAAATTAGAGATTAGCATTTCTTCGTGGTTCTACGGTGATTTTTCAGGCATTTTGAATGAAGAGCCGTTTGTGAGCCAAATGACGCGGTTCTTTTACTTGAATAGAGCAAACTGATGCGTCTCACTGAAAAGATTCGGAATGCCAATCACTAAACAAAGGTTGCTTGATTGTACTATAGGGGTAGTGTTTTCAGTTCAACCTCAACTTTTGTGGAAATATTAAGCATGACTAAATGTTGAATTCTAACTTCAGATTCATGCTCGAACTCAGACTTTCCGCACAAATCAAGTGCTGATGTCAATGTAAGGTTGGTCTAATATTGTTAGTTCCATTTGCAGTTTTCAGGTTCAAATTTAGTACTGTATGCATCCGTATATGGCGAAGAGAACATTCTTCTATGTTGTCTCTCAACCAAAGAGAGAGCAGAATCAAAAATGCTCTTCAATGACCCAGAAATAATTATTGCATGTCCTCTGGGCCAAGTATTCCCTTTTTTGTTCTACTGAAAAGAAGGACAGTGCCGGAGGTCAGAGCTGCACTGCCTGAGTCTCACTCTGACTGACAGACAGCCCCGCCCCCCTTCTGCCTGTGGTGTGAGAAGTCCCGCAAAGGTCTTAAACCCTCAGGGGTAGAGTACAATACACTGACTTGTACCAATACCACCTCAAATGACCAGGAAATGATTGATTGACTAACACATTTTTGGACTGTTATCTTGAACAGTCAGGGAATTTACTATAGGCTAAATAATCTTCAGTCCAAAACATATCTGGGAGGAAATAAATGCCAATTGTTTGCTTTCATACTGAATAGAAGTATACAGTAGGTTGGGTTTGAATCGATATAGCTAACAACAACAAAAATTATAGTTTCACTCTTTGGAGAGGCTGGTTCTTCCCATAATGCCTAGCGTGCACCAGCAGTATGTTAGACTATATCCCTGTAACACAAGCTTGACATGCTTTCAAAGTCAGGCCCCCTACAAGGCAATCTGTAGGGGATTGATACACATCCAGCTAGTATGAAAGCCCCTTTAGTTGCACTAGTGAGATTGGAATTGGAAATACATTCTTATAGCTGAATAAAAGTTTGGCCTATGTCAAGGATACCACAGATCCATTTTCTGTCAATACAGTTCTCATGACTGTCCTGGGAGGATGAGTCTGAATAGGTCCGATCAGCTGTGTAATAAATAACTTCAACCAGACCCCCTCTCACCCGTAGAGGGGGGGGGGGGGGGGGGGGGGGGGGGGGGGGGGGTTGTAATTCGAGGACAGGACATTGAGCTATCTCCCTCTCCAAATTCACTGAAAGAACGTGACTTTGTCTACACAGACATTTTCCTGGACGAAACTCTAACACATTCTAAAGTGAATACTGGAACACTATTTCTAACACAGAATGTAGGGAATGGGCAGAGGGGCCATAAAAGAACACTGATGTCGGTTTGGTTGTTATTTTGTGATGTAATTGAACATGTTATAAAGGAAATACTGTAACTTTAAGTACACACACTGTGTGTGTGAAGTGTCCAACCGATGCGTTGTGCATGAAATATGGAACATGATGAAAGTGGTTTTCTTAAGAGAGGGATGTGATTTTAGAAACTGTAAGGGGAAATTGTTTCTATAACTTTTTACAAGTAAGTAGTCACCACCCCCTTGAGTGGTGTCAGAGAGCGTGTCAGCCTGATGGAACTGTATACAATTCTGGGTTAAGAATTAACATTTAAGACATATAATACGAAGAAGAGACGATAAAATTACCTCCCGGACAGTCACTGGTAATGCTGATTAGCTGTCCTAAGTAAAGTATCTAGAAAATATCATTTAAGTGGGACCATTCTACTACTCTCTTCAAACCATTGTGTTCTACTACACTCATCACCCCACTGGGAACCATTGATACGACTGACTAGCCTATCTTCAAATAAGCATCTTCCAGAGCTAATGGAAGTAGAATAAACTCTGTAGTTCTGTTCAGGACAACATGACAAGTCACCAGATACAGGACGACGGCAGAGGACAACAACAGTAGAAGACGGGTGGTTGATCCCTTTTGGACAATCAGAGCCTTACAAGCGTGCCACGAAAAGGCCCAACACCCTTTTCAAGAAGGCCTGGTTCTGACAGAAGTACACAAAGAACCAAGACATTTACACGTAAATTCATGAATGATTTCTTACTCCAAACGGGCGGCGGTTCGTGTTCAAAGTATTTGATTACTGTGAGAGTAGTTTCTTAATGTACCAAAGTATTATGTCTCTGCCCCTCTCTGCCCCTCCTCCATCTCTTTTGTAACAAGCCGCCATATTGTGTCAGTCCACTAGAGAACTATTTTTAATGTATTAAGTGCGTGTTTATCATGTGTTACCATTTAGTTAGCTAGTAAATAAATAATTAAACCATTTTTGTAGTACTGAATCATAAGTAAGGCTCGGGTTTTTGCAGATGCAGGAGGTTACGACTGTTCAGAATGATGATATGATACGAGGTTATGATTAATAAGTTGACTGTTTATAGATGTGATAGGTTAAGATTTTAATTCAGGAGATGGTAACTCTTTAAAGAACCACTCTCGTAGTGCCCCAATTCCTAATGAGTTAATTATTACATGATTAATTTAAATCGGGTAACAATTAACCTCTTTGGGATCGGTCCCCCCCCCATGTCTTATATAGGCAGAGAGCTTAAATTATTGTTAATCTAACTGCACTGTCCAATGTACAGTAGCTATTACAGTGAAAAAATAACATGCTATTGTTTGAGGAGAGTGCACAACAACAAAACACTTGTATTATTGAAATTGGTTTGATACATTCACCTCTCAATGTAAATAATGTACTAACAGTACATTCAGTATTCTTGCTCTTATTTGTTGTCCTGAGGGTCCCAGAGATAATAGGTAGCAAAGTTTTGTTTGATAAAATCTATTTTTATATTCAAATGTAGGAACTTGGTTCTACAGTTTGAAACCCTGCTGTGTCTGCTTGACTCCTGAATGACATTAGAATTGATCAAAGTAATTTCAATTGCAACATGTTCGTGGTATAGGAAAATCATTGAGAGAGGAGTTTTGGGTGGCATCCCAAATGGCACCCTATTTCCTGTATGGTGTACTACTTTCTATAAGGGCTCTGGTCAAATGTAGTGGACTATGTAGGGAATAGGGTGCCATTTGGTACACAGGCTAAGACTCCTCGCTCAATCATTTTCCTAGATCCACATTCCTAGAAGTGAGATTGGTATTGATCCTGTGTTGATGTTTGAGATCCAAGCCCAATTTTATATCTTCTTCCCACAAAATACATTTACATGAGATACCTGAACCATTAATGAAGCACCTGATCAATGAATTGTCTATTTAAATTACCTGCAGGTAAATATTGTTTCACAGAGAATGAAAGTCCTTTACCTACAAGGCTGTTGAATCGGAATGACGGATTGCTGGCGGTACCGCGTATGACGGACAATTACACTCCGAAGTCTCCCTGTGGAGAGTCAATATTCTCAGCCAATATACGTTAAGTCATGTAGGCAAAAGACACGTCATAAGCTCTTCTGAGATCAATTTAAGACCAGAAAATGTTTCTCTGTCACTGGTAGACGTGTCTTAAAATCCTCCCCTTTACTGCTCACTGTGGAAGAAATGTGCCATAAAACATAACAATGATTTACAGGCCTGGTGTCGGCTAGATAGAGAGTGGTGGAAACTGTACCTAGCCAGTTTAAAGGCCACTTCATCTTTTCAAGTGTTGTCCCAGCCCAAAGAGTTAAAGTGATTCGTTTGGGATTTTGGCAATGAGGCCCTTTACTTCCTCAGAGTCAGATGAACTTGTGGATACCATTTCTATGCATCTGCATCCAGTATGAAGGAAGTTAGTGGTAGTTTTGCGAGCCAATGCTAACTAGCTTAGTGCAAAGACGGGAAGTCTTCGGGTACAGCTCATCTGGCTCTGGGGAAGTAGTTTTAATTAATACTTTTTCCCCCATATACAGTGCCTTGTGAAAGTATTCGGCCCCTTGAACTTTCCGACCTTTTGCCACATTTCAGGCTTCAAACATAAAGATATAAAACTGTATTTTTTTGTGAAGAATCAACAACAAGTGGGACACAATCATGAAGTGGAACTACATTTATTGGATATTTCAAACTTTTTTAACAAATCAAAAACAAAACTATTATTATTCAGCCCCCTTAAGTTAATAGTTTGTAGCGCCACCTTTTGCTGCGATTACAGCTGTAAGTCGCTTGGGGTATGTCTCTATCAGTTTTGCACATCGAGAGACTGAATTTTTTTCCCATTCCTCCTTGCAAAACAGCTCGAGCTCAGTGAGGTTGGATGGAGAGCATTTGTGAACAGCCGTTTTCAGTTCTTTCCACAGATTCTCGATTGGATTCAGGTCTGGACTTTGACTTGGCCATTCTAACACCTGGATATGTTTATTTTTGAACCATTCCATTGTAGATTTTGCTTTATGTTTTGGATCATTGTCTTGTTGGAAGACAAATCTCTGTCCCAGTCTCAGGTCTTTTGCAGACTCCATCAGGTTTTCTTCCAGAATGGTCCTGTATTTGGCTCCATCCATCTTCCCATCAATTTTAACCATCTTCCCTGTCCCTGCTGAAGAAAAGCAGGCCCAAACCATGATGCTGCCACCACCATGTTTGACAGTGGGGATGGTGTGTTCAGCTGTGTTGCTTTTACGCCAAACATAACGTTTTGCATTGTTGCCAAAAAGTTCAATTTTGGTTTCATCTGACCAGAGCACCTTCTTCCACATGTTTGGTGTGTCTCCCAGGTGGCTTGTGGCAAACTTTAAACGACACTTTTTATGGATATCTTTAAGAAATGGCTTTCTTGCCACTCTTCCATAAAGACCAGATTTGTGCAATATACTGTGCAATATACTATATAGTGTGCAATATACTATATAGACTGATTGTTGTCCTATGGACAGAGTCTCCCACCTCAGCTGTAGGTCTCTGCAGTTCATCCATAGTGATCATGGGCCTCTTGGCTGCATCTCTGATCAGTCTTCTCCTTGTATGAGCTGAAAGTTTAGAGGGACGGCCAGGTCTTGGTAGATTTGCAGTGGTCTGATACTCCTTCCACAGTGCTCCTTGGGATGTTTAAAGCTTGGGAAATCTTTTTGTATCCAAATCCGGCTTTAAACTTCTTCACAACAGTATCTCGGACCTGCCTGGTGTGTTCCTTGTTCTTCATGATGCTCTCTGCGCTTTTAACGGACCTCTGAGACTATCACAGTGCAGGTGCATTTATACGGAGACTTGATTACACACAGGTGGATTGTATTTATCATCATTAGTCATTTAGGTCAACATTGGCTCATTCAGAGATCCTCACTGAACTTCTGGAGAGAGTTTGCTGCACTGAAAGTAAAGGGGCTGAATAATTTTGCACGCACAATTTTTCAGTTTTTGATTTGTTAAAAAAGTTTGAAATATCCAATACATGTCATTCCACTTCATGATTGTGTCCCACTTGTTGTTGATTCTTCACAAAAAAAATACATTTTTATATCTTTATGTTTGAAGCCTGAAATGTGGCAAAAGGTCGCAAAGTTCAAGGGGGCCGAATACTTTCGCAAGGCACTGTATTTTTCCAGCTTAGTCTCATTGAGATACAATCTATTTTTGAAGAGTGACCTGGTCCAACCGAGATAGCAGAAGCAGGGAACTATGTTTGAGACAAATATCAGACATACTGTAACAACTTACAGATACACACACCACACAATAAAATGTTTTGAGGGAGACACATACATTTCAATAACAAAAACATTAAAGCTTCATAGGACCATGCCCCAGGAATACCTGACATGATGACTCCTTGCTGTCCCCAGTCCACCTGACTGTGCTGCTGCTCCAGTTTCAACTATTCTGCCTTATTATTATTCGACCATGCTGGTCATTTATGAACATTTGAACATCTTGACCATGTTTTGTTATAATCTCCACCCGGCACAGCCAGAAGAGGACTGGCCACCCCACATAGCCTGGTTCCTCTCTAGGTTTCTTCCTAGGTTTTGGCCTTTCTAGGGAGTTTTTCCTAGCCACCGTGCTTCTTCACCTGCATTGCTTGCTGTTTGGGGTTTTAGGCTGGGTTTCTGTACAGCACTTTGAGATATCAGCTGATGTACGAAGGGCTATATAAAATAAATTTGATTGATTGATTGAAATCTATCATATGTACCACTGCATCAAGCCCAAATGACAATCACGTTCCTCAGTAACGTGAGTGAAGCAAACTTTTAATAACGGGCTTCATTTCAAAATACCAAACTATCGCTTTAAAGAAGAATCAATGCCTCGTAACAAAGCTATTTGGAATGCATATTGGTGTCAGCAGTGGGAATTACAGTTTTGATGGTTTCCGTAGTCATCCTCATCATGACTGAAACAGTTTTGCAGAATGGATGCAATGTGGAATCAGTCGGATGTCATGAATTTCCAGTATGCCCCTAGTCAGCTCATGTATGTTTGAAGAGACAGCATGAAGTTAGCATTAGCGCTTTAGCTTGTCACATAGAAGACATCAACTATTGGTTGTCACACTGGTGTAATACATATTTTGGTTTGATGGCGTTTTAGAAAGCACGGAAGCATCAGTTGCCGGGCAGATCTGCTGTAATATTCCAAAGTGTTCCATGTGTCAAAGCCGATGCGTGTTGAATGCTCTGTGTCGAGCTCCTCTGAAACACTGTTTCTTTCTTATAATGAAATGTCAGCTGGGTCTCAGGAGTATGCCTCCGAATCCCATTCTTCTAAAGATGAAAGCTTTTTTTCTAGCTGGTTTCAAAGGCGGTGTTGAGATTCTCAATTGGGGAGTGAGAGCAAATAGCCCTCAGATAAAGTTGAAAACAATCAAGCGCCAGTGTGTTCATCTGTGGTTTGTTACCCGGTCGTTGTTCTCACTGGCTGTGATAAAATAAGTTCCTGGTGTTATCATGCCTCTTGATGACACATTCATTTACAGTGTTTGTTCGAAATCAGCACTTCCATTGCGACTTTCCATGTTACTATGGCTACTCAAGAGAACCAATACCATAGGGACCAGTGTTAGGGAGTGAGTGGGGGAGCGTAGGTAGTACCAGAAACTATGAGCTGGCTTCTTTGCATGAGGTGGATGAGAGGTGCAGATGTCCCACTGCGGCTCAACTATTCACCCCGCCCGCCCCCCCCACACTCACTCAATCTCGCTCCCACATGTACACACACACACACGCCCAAATGGGTGCTAATGTAAACCCTGAGTGTTCTCACAGCTTAAATGGTGTGAGCAATGGCTCCCACCGTGAGACATCAATCTGGTGATGCCCATCATCTGGCCCTTCCATCTGTCAGCCTCCAAGGCCCTAGAACAGGCTTTATCTAGATTCAGCCGCGGTCTGATTTGTTTGCGAGGGGGGGCATAATTACAATTCATTTGTAGACTGCAATTTGACCGCCGGAATCATAGACAGATATAATATTTGACAAAAACATGATCGTTTCATACCTTGCTTACATTTGTATACGCTCAAGTGTCTCTATTAAGGACTCTGTAGTCTATTATGCGTAGGAATACTTTGGAGCAGGTTTCCAAAATAAAAATAACTGGTGTTTTTACAGTCGTGTCCAACAACGGAAATTGAAATATATATAAATATATGTGTTTTTGCTCAGAAAACTTTTAGGGGGGGATAAAATCACTCGCTGGCCAAATACGTCCCGTGGGCTGTCAGTTGGGGAACCCTGCCCTATAGCTGCCGCCCTGGCTCATTCTCCCTTCAGTCAAACCAGTACCGCAGCCAAATCAATCTATATGTTTACATAACCTGGAGTGCCCTGGTTTTGATCTCATCATAGCTTTCCTTGATTTTGGTTTTCCCCCTTTACATATTCATTTGCATGTTTATTGTACATGCATTCAGAGGAAGGTGATTAGAGTGAAGTAGGGCATTGTTGTGAGTCGTTCTGGAGAGTTGCATGCATGGAGGACACAGCGTCCAGCATCAGCCCAGGGTGAATGGGGAGAATGAGTATGCAGAGGCGGGTAATGCTGTCTCAGGAAGATAAATAGGAAGACAGTCACAACAATTATATCATAACAGCCCACCACGGCCCATGTTTCATGACACAGAACATTTGATGTGGAAATAAACCACTACAGACTATCTATCACGGTTACACAGCAATCAAGCGGACCAACATTGACGTCCCCAGTGCCTAATCCTCCTATGGGTCTAATCTACACCTCTCAAAGCGTTGGGACTCAATTTTTATTCAACAGGGGTATGGCCTGCCAG